>NW_010184983.1:0-26510 GCF_000695765.1 Mesitornis unicolor | reverse complement strand
CTTTCCCTCATTGCTGTCCTTTGACTGGTTTCTTCCCCAGAAAGATGCAAAGCCTGAAGCTCAAGGGTTTTGTTATCTAATATTAATTAACGAATAATATTTTAGCTAAGACACTCCATCCCAGAGTCTGCTCGTCCAGAGTCACGGAGCCCACCTTGCCATGACAGTCCTCTGCAGTTAAATGCTAAATTGTTTGGGCTTTCTCAGAATACCACATCCAGAATATTGCAGTGGAAAGGTGTTCATGGTTGTGTTGTTTACTTTCTGCGGTACAAAATTAGCTTATAAATCAGTGAATTCGTGGCAGCCGATTTACATTCCATGTTTAAATCTCCGGTGACTTGTGTGTCTGGTTCTTGGCTGGTGTAACTCTGAATCTTTATCACTGAACACCTAAGTTGCTTTTTACTCTTGCTCTCTGGATACCCATATAATGGCATTTGAAAGCTGGCTGTAGTCCCTGCCCCACTAGAGAGCATTTGAATGTTAAGATCAGCACTGAGGGTATGTGGCAAGTTTTTCTTTTGGTATTCATTATTTTAGTTACAGTCCGGACATCGTGTTGGTAAATGAGGCTTTCTTTGTGTAGGGATGCGTGTAGTTGCCTTTCAGGAGAGGAATGATTTTACTGAGTCTTTGAAAAGTAATCGATTTGTTGGAAATGAAATACATTTTTTTGCTCCTGCCACAGCCTGAATATTAAAGTGGGGTAAAGGACTGTGATCTTTTTACTCACGCTGACAATCAGTTACTAACATGGGAGTCAGTGGATCTATTTGTGGAGGCAACTGCTTGCCAGCATGAATAAGGGGATCAAAATCTGGTCCAAAATTACTGCCATCTGATACTATTGCAATTGGGAGAACATATTTAAAACAGCCTGCGTCCAGGACATGGTCTTTGTTGTGATGTTCCTGTGGGGTAGCAACAATTCCAGTTACTGCTGTGAAAGACAAGTGTTATGGCCAAACTGGCCAGAGAAACCCAGGTTCATTGTGTCCTCTTGATGTGGCTTTGAGATGTTTGGTTCCTCTGCTCTTCCTTCTTTACCTCTCAAGAATAACATTGGTTAGGCTGCGTAACAGGTTTGGGGTTTTATCGACATTAGAAACATAGCATTTAGGGCTCTGCTCAATGTAAAAGCATTTATGTGGGCATTTTCCCAGAAAACTGAAACAAAGTATGTGTTTCTGTCTGAGGTTTTTTTCCAATGATCTGAAGGAAGTCAAAATCTGCCGCTCAAAAAAAAAAGATAACATTTGTAAAAATGCATTTAACTCTTGCACAGTAAACATTTCAATGTAAAAATCTCTGGTGTTAAGGGGTGCGTTGTCTGCTGCCTTTATCTGGCTCAGGAGAACAGCACTGCTAAATAAGGCAATGGGACATAACTTAGCAGAAACATAGATGTCTGGATGCAAGTTGAGATTAAAGCAGGCGGTATAGATGAAATATACCCTTTGCATCTCTGTGTACATTGAATCCTGTAACCATTTTGACCTCAAACCAACATGGAATAACAATGATTGTACAGAACAAGTAAATAATTACCCTTCTGCCCATCCAGCAAGAGCTTTTCAAGTACAGCATGGCTGAATCAGTTGCCAGATGCTGTTGAGAAAGGAATTTTCAGTGCCAGAAAAAACAAGGCAATTTGTGGATTTAGCTTTATTCCCTGCTCTCTGAGTTCTCTGTCCCTCAATTTTATTGATGGCTGAATTTTTTCACTCAAATCAGTCAGATCCTGTGCCATTTCTTTTGTGTGCAGTAGCATTGCTCAGTGCGACACATGTTGTACTGTATCTTACGGTAAAGCCGAGAGACTCGTTCAAACAAAGATGATGCGAGCTGATCTGATTCTGAAGAGACATGAAACCATGGAGACCGTGGAAACTGCTCAGCTCTGCCGCATCCTTGCTGAGCGGCTGCCGCGGGAACCTGGCAGCGCCTGTTGCCCGGGTGGGCAAGGAGCTGAGGTCCCTGCGCGGCCCCGCTGACCCCGGGGCTGCCTGCGTCTGGGGAGGGGAGAGCTGCTGACTGCGGGGGCACCTGGGTGTCACGCTGGAGGATGGGACTGGGAACTGTGAACATCCTAGGGGATGATTTGCATACCTGGTGCTTTGCTGTCCCTCCTGTGCCACGCTGTGGCCCAAGGGAACTGTCTGTGAGACAGTGGGCAGTGGAAGTATTAACATTTCCCATGTGAGAACGGTGCCTACCCAATCTTCTGTCCTTAGCCCAGAGGGGAACTGCTGTTAATAAATCCAAAGGTTTCATACCACAGGACAGCGTTCCTCACTGGAGCTGAGAGGAATGCCCTAGGGACTGACAGTCTCACCACCCATCCTGCCCATCAGTGCGGGGTTAGCAGCTGTCACTAAGAACTTCAGCAGAAGGCATGGTTTGATTGCCCAGTCATTTGTAGATGTTTTAGTGGGTGTCTGCGCTTCCCTCTGAGAGGAAAGAAATGGCAGCGAACCCCTCCAAGCCACATCTCCAAAGCACCTGGAAGTACAGTCTCACTGAGTCTTAAAGAGGAGAGAGGTCAGTGAAGCGCAGTGCTCAGGAGGAGCAGTGCGTTGTTACGCTGGCTCCAACAGCTCCTGTAAGCCATCCTTACGTGCATGAGCATTTCATAATAACCCTTATCACCTGTCATTAGTCAGGATGTACCAGGACCTCCCACACGGAAAGTGCAGGTTTCCATTACTGTTTGCAAGCCCCTTGTCACAGGAGAGAAGAACAACACAGCCCATAGCTCAGAGGTGCAGCAACCAGCCTGGGATCCCACACTGCTCAGTGGGCACTCCTAAACTCTTATCCTGATGGATAGAGGAGCACAGTTTGCTATAGCCAGGGCATCACCCACAGCAGCTATGATGGGCCAGAGAAGACAGCTTAGGCAACAAAGAGCAAGTGCAGGGATGCTAAAATGTCTCCTTTTCATACCCTCCTCTGGATCCCAGGTAAAATGAAAAGTCCATCATCCCCAGTGGATTTAACCTGTACCACCCTCCCCTTATTCCTTAATGTTGGTTTTTTTTCTTGGATGATCACGCCAAGTACAGCACTAATTCCTTCGTACTGCTCATGTGTTGTGTTTCTTTCCGTTTGTCAGGGTGTGGGTGGGCAAGCATTGGCGCTCTGAGTTCTTTACAAAGGAGGAGGGATGTCTTGCTGAGGGGTAGGTAGTTGCGTAGTGTTGCATGTCTTCCTGTTGGACAAAAGTAGCTTGTTCCTGTGCTTGTAGGTGAGTTTTGCTCTCTCTGTTTAATATGAAGAAACCAAGAGCTGGAGACACTCGCCATGATCACATGAGGACAGTCTGATCCTGTTCCCACTAATGCCAGGGGAAACAAGAGCTCGCCTTGACTCAGTCATGAAGTGGGAGTTTCCTCCTTTTCTGTCATCACCTTACAGTGAACTTCAAGCCAAACCGTTTCCTTCTCAGAAGCAAAATTCAGATACATTAGCTATGAAAACTGTTTATCTCGCTAAGAGTTCATTTGTTTGAACGAATGGGCTTCTCATCACGAGGCATTCACAAGTGCAGCAGCGCCTGAGATTTTGCATGAAGCCTCTCAGTGATTCAGTGTCATGGAAAAGGGCAAATTTGGGTTGTGTGTGAAGTATACTATGAGATTTGTAATTAAATGATTGGGGAAAACACAAACCTACCCACATACATGACTGACTTTGAATAAAGTCCTAAATGTTTCCTTTTAAACGGTGTTCTTTAATAGTCCATAATGCTGTGTTTAGTTGATGTAACATAAGCGGTTTTCTCTAGAAAAAAAAGGCTGTTTGAGCAGACCAGGGGGTTACCTGGACCTGTGGCTTTGAGGAGTGCAAAGAAGCCATTAATTACAGCGTTTGTTGTAGCATGCTCTTTTCTTACATCAAATGTGATTTTGTCTTTTCTTTCTCTCTCTTTCAGACTTAACCAACATAATGACTGCTGAATATTAAGGGAAAACACAAGAAGGTTACATGTTTGGTTGTCTAATATTCTTGGATTTGATATGAGTCACCACATCTGGTCATTAGTATCATCAACAGCATCCCAGTTTGTATGCACATTATTCACATTCCTATCTGTTGTGTTTGCAGAAATGACATTTTACCCTTTTTTCTAAGGGTTACTTTTTGATTTTCCTATTATTTGGTTGCATGAAGTTGCCCTTTACCAGTGGCTGAGGTTTATGAAGATATCGCATACTTGAACATGGTTTAGATTCCTTTTCTAGACAGAAAAGGTGTAACTCCAAATTATATCATTCTAATTCAGCATTTTTTTAAAACAAGAAAATCTTAGAAATTATTCCCCTCCATGAGACTACAACAATATCTTCCACCCACAAACATAATTTTATATTTCCCTATATCCATACTTTGTTGATTTTTGATCAGTTTACAACATGAAAGTTCTTCTTCAGTTGAGATCACCGCCAAGTTCAATAATGTAATAAAATACCTTTCCTTATTAGAAGTACCTAGCTAGTTATACTCTTAATACTTCTCAAAATCATGATGTAATGTACACTATCTGACTTAGTTCCTATATGTGGAGTTAGTGAAAGTCTTTTGTGTTTCTTTAGATTAATACAAGGATTTTTTCCAATGCCAACACAATTTGAAACCATTCATTTGGATGCTTTCCATTTTTAAGCTTACTGTGATATAGAACCCTATGGGAAACCAAAAGAAAACATCAATTTTAAACAATGAAAGGCTTAAAAAAGGATGCTGTCATTCTGGCTTTTTTTTCCTTTTGGAAATAGAACTAGACTAGTAAGTAAGCATTCCAAATCCATTATTCTGTGTACATTATTGTTGCTATTGTGATAATAGAGATTTTTATTTATTTTTATGCCAGCTTTTATTGTGAAAACATATTTAGTCTGGTTTTATCAATCCTTGTTATGCTTGTCCTTGGAACATCTTTTGCGTATTCAAGGTTTGTAGTTGACGAGTTTACTGTAAAAAACTAAAAAAACCGCAACAAAAAAACAAAAAAGGAAGCAAAAAGAAAACAAAAAAATGTATTGTTTTTACAGAATAAATTTATTGGAATGTGTATTGGGAGTAAGGTTTGAGGTTGTAAGCAACTAAGTTAGCGTCATATTTGGCTTCATACGTGTAATAATGTGAGGTATTAATGTAAGTCAAGTATTAAAGCAAAACATTCTGTTAACATGAGTTGACCATAATAGATACAAGTGCAGGTGAGATCTTTATTTTTTTCTGTACTTTGCCTTTTCTGGATTACAGGAGGTTATTAAATTCACCTTGAATGTATTCAAAGTTTCTTTAAAAACACGAGAAGTAACATTGGAGGTTGAAATACTTGTTTATGAGCCAGCATGTCCTATCACAGCCCAGCAGCTCGGGTTTGGTTTCTTGGGAGCACATACTGGGATGGAGCTGTCCCAAATTCTAGCGTACGTGGAAGGAGCCCCTGCCAGGGAGGCCGGGTGCTGGAGGAAGTCATTGCTCAGGTGCTTTTAGCCAAGAAGCATCGACTGGGATGTGTTGTGGTTATTTTGCACCTGCCCCCTCTCCTGGAGAGGTATCAAACCGTGGGTCCTCTCCTCTGAGCACTGCTGTGAGCCACAGCTCAGTGCTCAGCGGGAGAGCGCTAGCGCATGGATTTCTCCCTGCTCCGAAAGGGCCCTTGTGCGGGGCACGACACGCATGCGCATGAGCTGACGCTTCCTTGTTACTGATTAGGTTTCAAAAGACAATTAAAATTCTCTAAGTCAAAACACCCAAAAGTCAACATCCCAAAATAAAGTGTTTCCGGTTCAAATGTATCAGCTAATTTCATCTGTGAGAAAGGCACTAAATGTACTGCTTTTAGTAGAAATACACATAGAAGTCATAGGAATAGTTGTAATTGCAAAGAGAAACCAAGGTCACTGTTTTTTGCTGCTACTTGTTTATGACCCAACGGCATTGGCAAAAGTAGCTGCAGGGAAGAACACAGCCAAAAACCCCTCCTCTGAAAATGCATGCCATGGCGTAAGGCAATGAGCCCTCCCCGCCCAGTTCAGAACTGGCAGTGAGCACACGCTTAACTTCAAGCAGCTGAGCAGTCCTTGCAGAAGTGAATCCTTAAAAGAATTAACAGAACTATATGATTTGCTTATCATATATGGAGTCTTACCGTAAGAGTTGATTGCTACTGATAAGATTACCTGGGATTTTTAACAAGGCTGACCCACAAGACATACTTTTTGACAAATAAAACTTGTGCATGTGACAGAGTTATGTATGTTAATTTTTCACACTTCAAAACATTGACCTTCATATTCTACAGTAGCTCTGTATAAGGATTGCTAGTGCTGATATTCCTCACTGTGTGGAGGCTAAACACTGACATCATTATTATTATTTAACTTCATGCAGTATTTCTAAAACTGTCAAAGCAGCTTACTTAAAAATAGCTATGTGAACCAGCAACTCCACTGCAGCATAAAGTCAAAATGTTGAGAAGTGGTAGTGAGGGAAGTCGCCTTTATTTTCCCTTTTTCAGTAGAATAAACAAAACAGACCGTGCAACTTCACACAGCTGTGCAATTTTACACATCTTACACACTTCGTTTGGGTTCCGTTCGAGCAGTTCTGTTACATCCCAACCCAGTTACATACATAGCCAAAAAGAGGAGCTGAAAACAGTTGTGCTATTCCGTTTTTTCTTCTTGCTTTGTTTTCATAAAAAACTCTGGCTTGTTGACACACCTGTAAGCCAGCAGCTGGGGAAGAATCCCATACATTATGTTCAATATCAGAAAAAACTGTTTTGCTTCTTCAGGGACTCTGTAGATGTAAGGAGTTCGAGCATGAAGAGAAGCACCAATATGGGAAAATTGAGCCTGTGGTGTATATGTAACATATATATTAAAAAAAGGTGAAGTTGATGTGTATTTTGGAAAGACAGCGTAATCTGCATGCAAGTAACCATCTCCAGCAACATTTTCCAAGCCAACCCCGTTATTCCAGAATTATCCCTCATACATTTGCACAGCAGTATAAAAATACAGTCTAAATTAAGGTCGTGAATGTCTTGGTGTAAGAGGCATAAGAGGAACAGTTAGTACCATGGTGGGAGGTCTATTTTATGCACATGGTGGCACTGATCTTTCCATCAGGTATAGGATCTCACCCTTGGCGTGTAGGTGATTATTCGTGCAGCAGGGTCCATGATCCTTGCTCAGGCAAACAGCTGCTGGGGCGTGCATCACCGCAGAGGTCTGCCCTCCTGAGCCTCTGCCCAGTGGTGGGGGTAGGACTCGCACCCACCTACCCAGGAATGTTGTGTTTGGCATCAATGGGAAGCAGACAGACACGCGCTAACTGAATGCAGTTAGGAAATAAAATTTGGGAAGCTTTCAGTTGTTTTTTTTAATCTTAAACCCAGCCTTCCAGATTCTGATCCCAGAACTCCTGACGATGTCAGAAAATGTCTGTGACATTTGGCTTTTGGGCTGGGAGAGGTTCTGAAGTATAGGTTAAGTTTACAGTGAAGGTTACATCCAAAGACAAGCTTGCTGGGCTGAAGCGTATTTTTAGCATAAACAAACATTTAAAGATAGAAGCGTCAGGATAGTCGCTGTCTTTTGTCTCCATCTGTTACCTGCTATTTCAAGCCACAGCTCATTCACGTTAACTATTGTGTGCCCAATATTTTTATTATTTAGGTAGTTAGCAGTGGAGGAGCTCTGAGAAGATAAACATCAATTTGATCTTAAGCAGAGCAGGAGAAAGGAACACCAGGATTTTAGAAATGCAGAGGAGTGCACTATGGCCAAATCACGTCCTCTGTGCTGGCTTCAGCGGGAGTTATTTTGGACTCCCAAAGAACACAATTCTGTTCAAAGTCAGTAAAGTAGAAATTGAAATACAGTGCAGGTGGTTTAATATACACCCCTCTAGCAAAAGGTGAGGCTGAGGCCATACATTACAATGGACCAGGAGATGGATTTTCAGGTGATTGTAACCAACTCCACTTAACAGGGAGAGCTGATCTAGCAAACCTGAGTCAGGAAACAGAGTAATCAAAGAAATCAAATACAAACACACTTCAGCAGAGTGCCACTTAGCATGTTGCTGTAAATAGCTATTACACAGTAAACAGATGTTCTGGGGCACACTATCAGCAGCCTTTTTCTGTCAGCCTCATCACTCAGTCTGTTTCTCCCAGCCTGTTTGTTCTCACCTGTCTTAGGCAGGAGCTGCCTTTGGCACCTGGGGGGTCTTGTTCAGATCCCTGCTGCCTTTCCTCACCTTGGGAGCCATCTCAGCGCAGCAGCCAGAGATTAGCGCTCAGAAGCAAAGACCTCTTGTTACATGAGGTCATGGTTTTCCAAGGAAATAGCCAGCCACAATCAGGTTTCAGGTAGGAGATTTGGAGCTGTCTAATGTATACCTAGACACTAGCAGCCTCCTGGTAGTATTTTAGAGCTGCTTTCTGGGTGAACAAGATGTTAAGCTATGTACTTCTTTATGGAGGATTGCAAGGCCTACCTGTCTCCAAGAGTGGCCAGCAGTGCATGATAGTAAGTTGATAATAAATTCATAAGTTCATAGTAAGCCTTGTCATAAGGAGCTGTAAGGGACTGCTTCTGAGACCCAGAGCTCCCACAGCCTCCTAGTTGCCTTTGAAGATCTAAACCTTATTGTGTGGTCTTGTTTATTACCAGAGTTGTGGCACATTAGTGAGCTTTGAGCGTTATAAAAGGAAAAAGCAGAAACATTTTGTTCTATTTGTAGCCCATGAAGACTTTTACTAGCTAATGATGCACCATATAATGAAGTTACTGTTTATTAGACTTGTTTTTCAATATAATACATTGCTTTTTCCTTTCATTATCAGGGAGGATATTTAGGTCTATTAAAGTATCTTTTTTTTTTTTTTAATTTGATTTGCCTCTGTGGAAACTGTGTTATGTCTTTAATCTCATGTGTTTCCTTTCCATAAGTGTACTCTGCTTCTGCATTTTTCTTCCCCTGCTTGGGGCAGCAGGTGTGTCTTAAAAGCAGATCTCACTCACCAGTAGCCCAGTCCTGCTCTTCTTTCATGTACCAGGCACAGTTGCACCAAATGCACAATTTTAAGCAGTAAGACAAGAGCTGTAGGTTACTGGGGAGCACTGTGCCTGTTGGGCCATAGGCTGGCACTGCAGTAAGTGAGAGCAACCTCAAGTCTGCTGTGTTACCTCGCTGCGATCAGGTCCTCTCAGCAGATAAGCCATTCCTTGGTGCTTAAGTTATTAAGCCCTCTCTAAGTGGAGAATTCTGAGAATCAAACCCCTACACCTTGGATGAGAAATCAACCAAATGAGATGCTGCAGGGAAACTTCTAAGGTAGCCTTATCTATCTAATGTACAGCCTTTAACCTCGATGCCTCGGCCAGTCTGCTGATCAGGCTGTCACAGCAACCAGAAGCTGCCTGGTGCTGGACATGGCACTGCTCAACTTGACAACTGCAATTTGTGTATGCCTGGCACTCATTAAGCTTCTTGTCTGTGTGAAATAGTTTGAGTTTGGATTTATTGGTTTTTTTAGTGTTTTTTGCCTGTAGCCCAGTCATAGGCAATACTTGTTGTATTTCTTACCCTGCAATCAAGAAAGCCCTCCAGCTAGGGAAGGGCTTGGGAAAAGGTTAGGAGTCATTCTTCACTCTCTGTGTTCTCTAAAACTGGCTAAAACAAGCAAAGACTGCAACTGATTTTGGAGGAGTTTGGAGCAGGTCTTACGAGCCTAAGGAAAGCCATCAAATAGAGTGGGGAGGGCGTAACCTAGAAAAATATATTCCTTGGGTTTACGTTCTCTTGTAGACAAGAGGCACTGCAGAAAGTAGCCACGAAAAATTGCAGGATTAAGAAAAATGCTTAGATGAAGAAAATGCAGAGAATAACTTTCTAAATCTGAAAGGGAAGGGATGTGGGCTATGGAGTGGGTGAGACGGAATGGTTTTGGGTAGCAGCACTGTAGCTCTTCATCCCTTCTCAATGTGGCTCACTTGCATACAGAAATGCCAATTGTACCAAGCTCACAGAGGCTATTCCAACACTTTGTATCATCAAAGCTCCTGGTACTCCAGTCATGTGGCATTTAAAGAGCTCTTCCTGAAGCTTCAGAAAGTCCAATAGGGGTCACAATCTGGTTTTGGAGTCTGACTGTTAGTAACAGAATAATTCAAGCTGAGAGCTGCATGTAATTCTGAAAAACAGTAAATATTTCTCTTTGTGCGTGAAAGGCGAAGCACTATTGGAGGTTCTTAGTTTTAGATGCATCATGTGTTGTTTTGAGACTTGTTTTTGTAAAAAGTACATACTTCATAATGATAGAAATAAAAATAATTAAAACCTCCACGTTCCCCATCTGTAGGAGCAGTGTTCATTCCCAGGGGGCAATGCCCACTGTTCCCATCATTAGGTATTTACCTTTTTTGGGACCTTTGTACATAATAGAAAGAAAAATGTGTTTCAGTAACTACGTATGTTTTAATTATCAATTACAATGTTTTAACTTGAGAAAACAGTAGACAAACCTGGAAATGTGTTTTGTGCCTCAAAATTGCCAAGATCAAAAATAATACAGAAGGAGTCCTCAATTCATTGTCACATGTTTTTTGTCCCAGGTTGCTCACAAGTCAAATCAGTTAAATCATGTTCAGTTGTGGGATGACTGACGTTCATTCTGCAGTGCATTAAAGTAAAAACTACAAAAACAATCCCAACCCTCCCAAACTTGAAGTGTTTTTTGAATCAGGATAAAATGTGCGGAGTGTGCAACAACATCTTGTCAGCCCACAGTTTTTGCTTGTGCCTAGAACAAGCTTTAAAGAGTAACATGGGAAATTTTAAGTATTAGATTTGGGTTAGCAGTAGCTTTTTGTCTCTTTGTCTAATGTATAAATCAGCATTATCCTGAAGTCAGACCACAAGAGACAACAGAGGGGGTTTTACACCTTAGGAACAAAATGTTGCATGTATTAATCATGCAGCTAAAAGGTACAAACTGCCATATAGATCTAAAAAAAAGTGAGTGTTTGTTATGGGAAACATTTAAAAGGAAAAACAATCAAACACAAATGAAACCACAAACAAAACAACCCCCAATAAACCAAAACCAAACAGAAATCACTTCCAATGTGAGAGGCTGGGCTTTTTGGTACGTTTGCAAGATTGTGATAGTCAGCACTCTGACTTCTGGTTTACTCTTTCTTGTGCTGAATTATCTTTGAAGGAGCAGTTTCTTTCCTGACTGTCTGGGGAATTCATGAAACCTGAGTAATCTGTCAGTAGAGAGATGTTCCTGACACTGGCTTGCCTACTTTAGCTAGCTTGTGCTTTTTTTAGATTAGATTTGGGCCAAACACAGTTGTACGACATTTATGATAACTGTTTGAGCATTTAAACCTCCTTATTAATATGTTTGCCAGGTTCTGTTTTGATCTAATTTGGTGATTCAAGATTCTCTAGAAACTGGTGTGATTTAAAAAAAAAGAAAAAGTCCTATTCTCTGTGATAGTTGCTCACAAATAGAAAATAAAAATAAACTCTTACTCCCCCCATCCTTACTGGGCATTTAAGCTGGATTGTAGTTTGTATCCATGATTGTTATTGAAGGCCTGAGGTACAAAGTGTTGGTCTGTGTTTGTCTAAAAGTGGTACTTGAATTGCACTTACTGCCATGTCCCTGTGTTCTCGTTGTTGTTGCAGGATTATGTGCATTGTCTGGATGCTCAGAGCACATTTCTATTCCTATGTACAGTAAAAATCAACTGTCACTGTCTCAGCTGCTAAACGGTCATTTCTATGTGATGAGAAGTCACTTACTAGCTCCCACAGAATTTCTTTGGTTTGGCCCATCTCCTCATAGCCATCAGCACCATCTAGTAACTAACTATAGTTGTTAGAGAATCAGAACAGAATGAGTTAAAGTACGATCATTGGTTTGCCTTTAGCAACACGAGCACATCTTCGTGTTACTGTGGTTTGTGGTCCAGGAGGTTCCCAATGTTATATCAAAATCATCAACTGATGTTGTTCATTTTGTGTGACTAGTAGAAAGTTTTTTTTCCATTTATCTTTTTCATACTACCTAGTTGGCCAAAACATATTATGGAAACAATGTATTTTACTGTTCTGTTGTGTTTGAGTGTTTTTTCCTTACATGATGAACTGTTAAAGTATTAACACAGGCTTCCTTCATGGTCTCAGCTAAAGAGTGCGTGGTGCTTAAATAAGGTTCACGTGAGCCCAATAAAAAGATTCTGCAGAAGTAGAGAAGACTACTAAAGCAAGAATGCAGTCATTAGAGACATATAATAGGCTTGATTCTCCACTCCCTTAAATTAGTTTTTTTCAGAGACATAAAAGGTGATCTGAGTGACGATGGCATAAAACTCACATGAGCAAATCAAGCCCTAGGCCCCTTATTTATTCCATAGGTCTCTACTTATTAACCTGTAATTCAAGAGTGAACATTTTACAAAGAAATACCTGAGCTAGTCCTCCAGCATGTATAAGGGTTAAATCGGGCATCCAGGAACAACCAGGCACCAGCAGGCCATACAGAGTAATCAGATAATACGGCACGGAGTAGAACATGTATGCCAGCATCTGCATTTTAAACAGAAACGTTAGTTGCTTTGCAGTGTGAGGGAGATGCATCTAAAAAATAGCCAGCTGCTGACAGAGGAATTGACACTATTCAAAACTACGTTCCTGGCAGCATGGATTCCCAGACCTTTCTGCAGTTCTAACTTCTTTGAGAAAAGAATTTCACACCTGGATGGTGTTGACTGGATCCAGCTACCCTGAGGCCTCCACTAACATTGATGGCTGTGGTCTCTTTGCCCCATCCAAATCCACTTCATCCCAGGACGTTTCCTGCCCCTTGCCATCTTGAGACCACGCCAGTAAACATGGCTTGACCTGACTCTGTGTCCAACACAACATGGGTGTCCATTTCTCAAGCTCCACTGCACTTTCAGCTGGGAGGTGTGAGATACACCCAAGCCACCCCTTTCCCAGAAAGACCAGGTCCAGCAGAGATATTTGGGTTCTGCTCGTTGCCTCACTCGTAAGCACTCTTACTGCTTCAGGCATTGCTGCCATGTAGCAGCCAAGGTTACAAAAGAATGGCAGCCTTGCGAATACTACGAAACTAAAGCACAACATTCCCCCCTTTGCAATGCTTGTGTAAATAGGGTTTGTAAAAAAGTGCCATGCTTCACGGAGTGTGACACTGGTAACAGAAGCGTAACAAGATTAAGGAATCTAGTGCCACTACACTCCTTTTGCTCCATTGTTCCAGACTGAAAGTCTGCATTGCCCTTCTAAGAAAGGGGCATGATCATAAAAAGCACGCAGATCTGGTTCATGGGATATACTAAAAGAAACCTCAGTAATTAGGATGTGTAACTCTGGGTAACTTATTTGAATCCAAGTTAAGTTTATCACAACAAAGAGTTGATACCCTATAATGGCTGTAGTAGAAAATACGAAATACTGTTTAGTTTGCCATGAACACATACTTCCCTTATTGAACTTGTCATCTGTGCAACCCACGGCTTCATCTTTGTGCCAGTTAACAAATCACTTCTTAACACTCTATGCTCCACAGTCAATGCTTTACCTGAAGCTTAGGATAGGCAGCAGGATCTTTTATATAAGGCTCGTGAAGCTGAATATATAGCCGGCAGAGGTCAGCAGGGCAATCCAGGGCAATCTAAGAAGAATTTTTAAAACTTCCCGTGAACAAAGAATTGGTTCTAAAACAAGCTAACGTGACACCTGTTACCAGCCCTAGAGACTCACTAGCGGTCTGCAGCACTGCTACCCCGGAGTCTTGCTTAAAATCTATTGCAAAGATGATCTGTTTGATCACCAATTAAAAAGCTGAAATGCAGTTCCTCTCAGCTCCTGCTCAGAGCATTTGTGAGGAAATGCTGACAGCCTGCTTTAAAGATTTTGACTAGAAGAGAATTCAGTCAGTTGACTATGGTGTAGTAAAAGTATAATTGCTATTGATTTGCTCTGATAGACAGACTTTGATCCCAGCAAACGAACTTTCCAATGGAAAATTGCTCAAACAGTGGAAACATCAGGTTAGGCACCCAATTTTAGGATAGCAAGCCACGAATGTAGCCCAAGAAGAGTTGCATCGTGGCAAGGTAGCAGTGGAGAGCAATGCAGAGACAGGTGTTACAATAATAATTTTTAAAAGAGAGTAGCAAAGGAGACATTACTGGATTTTACATTCCTATAGAAAGAACAATGTTCCCAATAAACATGAAGAGAGATCCAGTTGCAAAAGTAGTTCCTTTTCGTAGTAGCCCTTAAATCTACTATAAAAAATACTGTATGTGTCAACAGCTGCCACTAAGAGTTTTATGGCAAGGCAGCGTTAATGCCTAAGTTACGGGACAGAACAGTAAGTTTGGCACTATTTAATTTCTTGTGTATTTGTTCTGTGACTTTGAGGGGGAAATGCAAAGATTTACAAACAGTGGATATTCCTCCCTGTTCTTTTCCAACATGGGCATCCAAGAAGCAGGTCTGAGTGGACTATAACCGATTATGTTTTATTAGCTTTTTCACAAAAGCATGGTTACTGCAGCTTACGCAGAGATGTTCAGTATGAACAAGTATCAACACTCTGTATGAATAAGTAATGCCAGTAAGCAGTTCCTGTTTGGTAAAGGAAATATATAAGGAAATGACCACACTCTCAAAATCAACAAAAAACATCCTCTGAGAAATGAAGAGGTGGGATTGCAGAACCAAGTTAGATGTTAGAGCATGAGATTAACATTTCCCACAGCAAAATTACTGGTAAAATGGTTGTTTAACCTGCATCAGTGGTGCTCTGAAGTAGCATAATCTATAAGAAATGAAGCAGTCTGTGACAAGTTAGAAGAAAAAAATATTTCTGAGAGGCAAGTTTTCAGAGAAACGGCAGAAGATGGCAGAGTACTGTGAGCAGCAGAACTACAAAAGGACAACCATTGCTAGGTAAATAAAATGTTGCTTGGGTACTTGTTGTCACCTCTCACTTGAATTATTCTAGACAGGATCAGACCTACAAATTAGGCAAGCAGGCAGCTGTTTAAGACACCTAAATATCTGAGCTCTGTTCACTGAATGACACTCAACTTCCCTTCAGCTCAAGACAGAAAATGCTTTAGAGCTGACAAAGGACTAGATATACCTACTACCATATTATCTACTTCAAGCATTTTCTGTACTGACTCATTCCCTCAGAAATTTTAATTCAATCAACTATGCTTAAAAAGCAAACATTTTTTAAAAATCTGTTCTTGGTAAGTAGAAACAGCATGTGTTTGCAGGTAATGTGGATAATACGTTGTTTTTTCAAGTGGAAATGTTCTCTATCTCATGCAGTGTAAATTAACTTGGTTTCATATAAAATTTTAATTATGCATCTCTGGTTAGAAAGACATAAATACAGATTTAATTTAGCTGGTTTTTCTCTACGTTCTTGGCCATAAATGTAACAGCAGACCAATGAAAACGGTTTTAGGTCATGTTGATCTGCCCTTGGGATGCTATTTACTCTTGTGATTGTGCACCTTTTGAAAACCATACTTCACGTTGGGCAAAATGGAGAAGCAAAACACCACTAATTATCATGAATAATCAATTTGCCCTATTCCAACCCTGAAAGTCACAGGATTTCCACTGACCAAAATGTACATACTTTTTCACACAGACACAATGATTTCAAATGTAAAAGTCTGACTGAAAATTAGAGGCCAGAATGTTAAAGTATCTCCAACTTACCATGCCCCTAAATATGCAAAACCCTGTTGCTAGAATGAGGTACGCAGCTAACATTAAATCTATTGGTCGTCTTAGGAGTCCTTTCTTCTGGACTTCCTGAACTACCTGCAACACAGAACGTGTTTAGTGGGTACATACCAATTCCACAAGACATAGATTTATCTCCAGATCAGTCACTACAAGAAGGGTGAAGCAGTGAAACATTACGATAAAAGCAGTTCGTTCTCAGTTATGTTCCCTAAAAAGGTGACTTCAGACTTTACAGGATGCAGTGAGGAAAATAAATCTGAATGAACTCTAGAAATGGATGGATCTAAACTGAAGCTATTTCAATACAGATTAATTTACTTTCAAAGCAACTTAAACCAAACAAACACTACTCTAACTCTGCAATCAAATAAGGATTTAAAGCAGCATAATTAACTTCTCCAAAGTTGTGTCTTTTGTTAATTGGAATGAATTCAGTTTCCTGAATGTCCCTATGTAGAAAAGCTTTGGAAACAGTGGTTTGTCTCAGACATTTGAAGTTGAATCTAATACGCTTTGTAAAACAACTGTTTGGAGAGACAGCAAAAGGAGGGTCCATCCCGTTACTGACAGTGAATGCTGGTTGTCAGCAGCCTGTGATGCTATTGAAATTAATGGAATATCACAAGCATAAAATAAAAGCTTTTCTGTGGCCAGATGAGTTCTCTGTTGAGTTCAGTGAGCAAATGATATATCTTAATAAGTAATGCAGAAATAGAGAATGATATGCGTGTGTGTGTGTGTGCATATGGAAAAACTCTCCTTTCGTTCTTTACTACTGTATGCTGTGGATCCTGATGGGCACTGAAGCACTTCTCGGCATCTGGATCTGATCTGTGCCTCCTTTCCTCAGAACAGGGATCCCGCGGCTGCACCGCGTGGGCAGATGTGAGGGGTTCATAGTCCACAGTAGCAAAGGATGTCCAACATGGAAGATGGCTTGGAGGAACCACAGTCATCTCTTTGCCTACATGGTAAAACTTGGAAGACCCATGGAAATAATTTCAGGTAGACTTTCAGCACTGTGTAGTCACAGACAAAATTTTAAGCACATCAGAGTATCCTTCTGTGGTTCCGAGGGAAAACTTCCCCATTTATGCGTGTTACTCATTTCCTCTTCCTTTTTATTAGCCCTGTGTTGACATGCAGACAGCAAAAGAAAAACCTGGTTTCCTTCCTGTTATACACTTGTGGAATTGTCTCCAAAGCACAGAACAATAATTAGGATGTAGAGGCACAGTTAAAAGCACTCAGGATCAAGATATTCACAATAAAGTTGTTGAAACAGGAGAACCAATCTGGCAAGCACAATTCCTGAGTAAGAACCACAAGATGTGAATTGTAGTTTAACAAAAATAAGGCTATTTTAAACACATAGGCTGCCCCTTTCATAAAACTATTTTTTTTGTCTTGTAAAGGATCTTTTCCAGAAAAACAAATAGACCTTTGTTTGTCTTTCAAACACAAATAACAGGTCTGTTTTGGCAATGTGTAATTATGACCTGGGCCTGTGTCACTTCACGGTATTTAAAGTATGAGTGTAGGAATGTTTCTAATATTACCTGCAAAGAGTATCTATATGCTAATATTTATTCCTACAAAAGACAAAGGCCTCCCATGGCTGCTGAGTTCAAGTCAATTTCAGATGCAGGCTACCTAAGGATAATGGAAAGTTTGAGGGTTGATATCTTTTCTTTCCACTTCTGTCTAAGTATGAATCTTATATATAGACATCTAACATCTTATGAATCTTAAGTATGAATCTTACATATATATACACACTCCTTTCAAAAGGTCTGTTAAACGAATGTGCGTATTTACTGTGATCACAGTGCTACAATAGAACTTTGTACCTAGAGGTTTTGGGGACAAAGCCAATATTGGAAACAAAATTTGGTGCAATACAAGTTTGTGAAATTGCCAAAGGTACAGAAAACTTACACCTCTTTTTTCCTATGTATACATTTTTGCAAACAACATGAAAATGCAAAGCTTAAAAAGAAAATAGCAGAAACAAGAATTTGGAAGACAGTATGCGCTTTGCTGACAGACCTCAGCTACGTAGTAATTTTGCCTTACCCTTCTTTTAACACAGCAAGGCCACCTCATGCATACTCAAATCAATTGCATGTTAAGTACACTGGCTGAGTAAAGATGACCTGCCACAGCTTTCCCATTTACTGCAAACAACACTCAACTCTGCACAGATCTCGCCAACCCTGCTTTTCTTTTGTGTGGCAAGGAAGTCTGTAGGCATGCTTTGTAATTTCTCTCACTTCCAGGAAAAAGCTATTTTCCATAGCTTCTGAGAGGCCCCTTACATGATGAGTTTAAAGGAATCAGAATAATCTTGTCTGCTGTCCACAGAAGTCAGTCCCTTCAGCACTCATGTGCAAATCTGAATTTATGTGTATTAATTCTGTTAATGAATTTTAAGTTACATTCAACTCTGCTGAGCTGTTATACTTGTAGATAAATCCGCTGGGCTTTGTAAATACTGCAGCACAGCTTGGTTTGAGTCTAAATGAGGGCATAACTCTATTCCTCTCCCATGTACCCATCTCTATTAGAAAACACCAAAAACTTGATAACCTCTTCTCTGTCCTCGCGACGATTTTTTTTTTCAAACTAACTGGTTTATAATAATATTACAGCAATGAATACTTGGCCAACATACCCTGCTTCTGTTGCTTTCATGTAAGTATATTTTCTATATACTTGCACTATCATGTTTAAAAGCATGATTATATTTTCATCTTAAATCTTTTAATACCAACTCTGAATAATGATAACTTTAAAAAAGTTAAATGTGACGGCTAATTGCAAATTATCTATTGGAAGGGAACTAAGTATTTTCAGGACTTGCTAATCAGCTAATCAGTGTAGCATTACACACTATTTTCTGGAAACAATATTTAATTTAAGAGTGAGAAAGATGCATAAAAATAAGAAAAAATCAGGAGGAGTCATGTTAAGATTTAAAGGCATTTTTAGGTATGCAGATATTGAACCCAGGCATCTAGGCATGGATATGGAGCATAAATTAGCTGTGAAGATACAATACAACTACTAAAAAAGAAACAACTTAGGAAGAGTAGGAGGCCCCCATGAAAGGAATCACAGCCCAATGCCTCCTGAACTTCTGAGCAAGGAAGTTTAGGTTTACAAGACAGGATTCACTTAGAAGTGAATCTCTTTTTGAAATGATATTTAGAACCTAAGTTTCTCTGGAATATATCCCACAGTAAAATATCAAACCTAGCAGTTTAGTTCCTGATCAGCATAGGAGACATGGCTGTATTTCAGCAGATAAGCTGTCCATCACATATTTTCTACAATAGCAGTTTTTGTGGTCTTCTCAGTACTAGGAAACAAACTGAAACCTTCATCCATCCTCTGTGCAAAGGATGTTCTTACTACTATATATGGCAAAAATTGCCATCACTACCCTTAACTACACTTAACTTCTGTACCCCGATGACTCTAAAGAATGTGTTTCTGGCCAGAATTACTGTTGCCAAATTGCTTGGGATGGGACATGTGGCTTCCTATAAGCCTATGCAGGAGGGTAGAAAAGGGTTTGGCACCTGAAGTTTTCCCCAGTTTGCCTTTCATAGGGATTTTCCTAAAAGTGTTCATTCTGTAGCTGTTCTCCAAACTTCAGGAGATATGAACATCTGTCTGTATTCCTCTTTCCTACTGAAGAATCATGGATGGACACCTAGAAATTTGTTCTTTATACATGAGAGTCTTTCGCTTTTTCTTTATCCCACAATAATGAAATGGTCCTGCAATATAGATATTTTTACAGTGTCTACACAGCATGACAGCAATTGTCATAACAGTGAACAGTTACAGTACATTCCTATAAAACTCATTGGAAACAGAAAGCATATTTCAGCTTTCCTAACAGTAGCCAACACTTAAATACGATCATATTACCTTGACTGGAGTGTCGTGAGTCGCTGAAGGTTGGTTATAAATTCGAAACCCAGCCCATATGGGAAGGCAAATATATGGTACACTTAAGAAAAAAGCAGGACACACTTTTGTTCCATATTTGCCTGTTAAAAAATAAGATGTATGAGAATTTATAAGCTGTTTTGCAGAAGAGTTAAAAAAGAGCCTATGTGATATCAAACCTGAAGCAGCTATCTTAATACAAACATGACTCATTAGAAACTGCTGGAAAAGCAACATGCAAATCTTGTTGAAAATCATGTGCTCAACAGTGGTAGAGCCACAGGTGACAGAGAGCCTAAAAGATAAGAAGCCATTTTGGAAATTAGGGTGTCTTTGAGTGGACAGGAAACCACCTCTGTCACTCTGCAATAGATAATCCTATAGGTTGAGACAGCTTTGAAATCTCTTAATGGAACCAGCTTCAAGTAGAGACATCATTCTTAAAAAAAAAAAATTAAAGGAATGTATCCATTTTTTTAAGATCTGATAGAGCATTCATTTTCCAAAGTCCTGATTTCTCCTACAGGCCTGTACTAATATTTGAGGACAAAATATAAATTCAGAGAGCTATCCTCAGCCCAGGTATATCAGGAAAAGCTGTGTCTTACACTGGCTACTCTCTACGTCAGAAAGGAAGGCAGAAGGCATGCTTCTGAAAACAAGTTTCTCAACCTTCCCTAGAGGAAAGAGGAAGAGATATTATCACATTAGATCTGCTTTCCCTGTGGTGCTTGTATATCTACAAAGGAGGGAACTGCACTGGCCTCAGGCTGCACTATGAATACTTCTCCTCTGCCATAAAAAGTGAGGCCATAGCAAGCTTTTCTAAAGCTGTCTACAGGATTTGGACACGTGAACATTTTTCTCCATGAAAAGCTTGTCAACTCTGCATCAATCTAAGCTTTGCTAAAAAGGAAATCTTTGAGGAGGGCGCCACTCTTAAAGGACCACCTGTCTGTAATAATGGTGCAAAAATTTTATTACAATTCTCAACCTCTAGCACCACAGCTATGCACTGATTTATGTTAGAAATCTAGGAAAGTTAGATTTATTATTATTTTTTGTAGAATAACTTCCAGATTTCACTTTTAAAGGTGATCTGGATGCCTCTTGTAAGCTGCTTGAAAGTAAATTGTAAATTTTATGCAAAACAAGATTTACATTTTTTAATGATACTAAAAGACAATTATTGTCTCATTGCTTAAAGCACAGTCTGGATGAAAGCCTTATGGGTATAACAAAATACAATACTATTTTTTTCCTTGAGAACAATGTAAATTGAAAGGGTTGGTTTTTTTTCCCAGACTCTGTCTTCCCCTCTCCTATTTAAATTTCCAAATATCTTGCATTTCTTTTTTGATATTTCTAAAATTCCTCTTTCATATTACTAGAGAAAGGAACCAACACTACAGTGAAATTCAGAGAGCAGAATGCTGATTTTAGAAATTGTTTCAGAGGAAAAAGTTATTCGTATAAATTATGTCCTTACCCACAATGTTTCCAGGCATAAAGACAATGATGCTCATTACAATGGAACCGAGCCAGTAGAGGCCAATGGTTCTATAGCTTTGTCTGTTTAAAAAAAGAAAGCAAGACATAATTATTGCACCATCCCTAAAAATCCACTACCCCAAATCACCCTCAAATACACTGACTCCCATGGCTGTATCTTAGTAAGTAAGGGTTTTAAAACCTGCACCACAAGTCAGCAGTGGATTCTTGCCTCTGAGAGGGGGAGATGGAAAAATCCTACATTCATGCATGAGGAGGTTACAGAATCATGGAATGGTTTGGGTTATCACAAGAACAGTAGAGGATTTGTGCACAGTTACTTGCCATTATGTTTCACTCAGCTGACGGCTGACTGATGATTTTGCACATCACAGGTTGTACAAGACTATCAGATAATTGATAATTAATTTAATTACGGTAGTGCTTCTGTTACCAGGGGGTACATTAAGCTCAGGAATTTAAGTGCTTATCTTCTCAAACTCTTTATTCAACAGCAAGAAACAAAAGAACATCTAGAAATAACCATTTTCTCTTAAACTGCATGATACTTTCTAAAACAGATGAGAGAACATCATCATGCTAAGTAATACACTGTTCTCATCATAAATATGGTATTTTTTAAAAAGATGTTACATGTGTGTTTTTAATGTGCATCCTCTTTAAGCTTTCCTTTTAACTAACACAAAGCATTCGGAGGGGCTATGCTCTCTGCTGCAAAGAGAGATTACAACTCTGGATCTGCTGGTCTTATTCAGCTGAGAGAAAGGTTAACTTGGTGAGGTTTCAATTCCTGAAAGTAACAAAATTTTAATAGTGTTGCTTTGGCTTAACACATGAAACAGTCTTGAAATTAAAATCTAAATACTGCATAGAAAAGAAAATCCTTTGTAAGTTAAATGAGAATCCAAGCAAAGTAAACAGTACACAAATCAAAATGACTTACTCCCATGCAATAGCTGCCACCATCAACAGATACATCAGATAATGAACGGAGCCATCCCAATAGCAGATCACATGGCCGTACGCAGTGTTCAGATATGGTTCACCCTAGGGAACATTTATTTTAGAAAAGATACAGTGATTAGAGGAAGACTAACAATCAATGAATATAGGAAAACAGTTTAGAAAAGCAACTGATGTTCTTTCAATCCAGCGGTAGTTTTTGACTGATAATATACATTTCCAAGCACAAACTTGTCTTAGGCAGGATCAGGTATAATTAAATCAGTAATACAGTAGCAAAACAGGGTGCAAGATAGGAGGAAAAATTCCTATGTATGACTGTCAGCATTGTTTTGCTATATTACAGAAACACTACTTTCCCATATTTTGTGATAAAAGCTACAAAATAAAGATGCATTTAATATGGAAGAAACAAAAATGTATTTAGTAACCTGATAGTAGTGAGAGATCTACAACAGCATTGCATGTATTGATGACAAGGTATAACCTTGTAAGGTCCAACTCATTTCACGCTAAAGTTCATGGAATCTTTTCAATGACTTCGTGACTTTCATATCAAGCTCTTACTGAGCTATTTTTGGTGGATGTTGATATTCAGCAGCCAACAGATTCTGCTGACTAGGTATCTGGCATCATCATTTTTTAACTCTACTTTAATTCCTTTTAGTAAAGTGATCAGGCAAAAATAAAGGAGCAATTTTGTTTCCTTCTTGGTAACGCATTTAGATACTGCAGTACTCATCCACTTCCGAGTACCCATGGCTTTCTGCTAACGCGTACAGTCTACTCAGTTCCCACAGAAGTTAACACACAACAGCGTTAATTCAACTACATGAAGTAACGCTGGAGCTTGAAAGGTATGCTATATTTTCCAAATGAATCATTGGTTTCAAGTGAATGAAGGCTTTTTCCATAACAATAATGAAACAGGTTAATGATCAAATTCAATACGACCCATTTCAACGTGTTAGCGGCTGTTTTTTCTGTGAAAAATATCATAAGAAGCTATTTATAGTAAAAATTTTGTTTGCATTTGTAAGCCAAACAATTGTTTACCTCTCTCAAGTAATGAGTCATGAATCCATCAATAATTCCATCCTGTTCCAGTCCAATTATTAGATTCACTACACTGGTAAAGGCAAATACAGCATAAACTGTAATAAGATAAAGGAAAAAAATTAATAAAAGACTTGGAATAACAGTTACTTCACTGACAAATTCAGTCAGGCAGAGATCTATTGAACTAGATGCATCTACTTTGAGGTCACAGATATTTAGCGTACAGGATGACTTTCTCACAAAGGTTGATATTTTTTAATTAGTGTTTAGTCAACGAAGTTCTTCAGAGGCTTTTCTTAGGAACGTGATATTCCATAGAGCTGTAGGCACGGCGTACGTGGAAAATCAGCATCTGCAGAAAGGACTACGTAGCCGTTCAAAAATCTTGGTCACACAGAGTAGACGACCTTGACTGCAGTCATCTCTTGGAAAGGAGAAAGGACAACAAGATGGAGGCGGAGAGGAAAATGTGACTTGCCGTTTTAGGAGGTGAGCAAGACAAACTGCATTAGACACAGTGTGCCATAGGAGACCTATCTGGTAAGTCAGCAAGTCACTCCTTTGAGACAGGAAATTCATTTGCAGTAGGTTTATGTTATTTATTTCCTTTGAATTCAGTGTGAATTGAGAGTTCCTGGCCTCGCAAAGAACAAAGACACCTACAAGTTATGATGAGGAGGAAGAAGAGGGCAAATACAGGTGGTTTGCCTACAGGCGATCTTGTAAAACTTCAAAAACAGTGGTGTTTTGTCTTCTAGATTTTTGCTGTAACGTAATTTAGACCTAAGGTTTCATTTGAAAAGGTACTCGATATCTCTACACTTTTATGGCAAAGTATCAATACAGAAACATTTGTCCGAGCCCACAGACCGCTTGAGCTAGGAGTTGGGGTAGTTTGAACTTGTTTATGTATCACAAAGGTGAGTTAACACAGAAGCCTAATAAAAATGGGAGAATTAATTAATTCAATCACAAGAAGAACCAATCTATGGAGGCCACTGATCTAAAAGATCCAAAAATGCCAAATGATTCCACTTGGGATGACATGTGTGAGAGGTCTACTCTGGTGCCCAAATCCTGCCTCAAGGAGGATCTTCACAGAACAGGTATGACCATATTGCAACACTTTCACAGCCCAACTCCACTGTTATTCTTTGCAAATAGGAGGTCTGGCTTGTCCCTAAACTGCACCTCCTATTTGAGAAGAATAAAAAGGTTCAAAAGAAGCATTATTTCTCCTTCTCTTCCCCCAGTCTTTCTTTCTTTCTTGGCTCCTCAGCATCTCACCAGACTGGGTTCTGAAGACATGCCTTAAATGTTCAAGCTGAACTAACCGTCATCTATTAACATTTATAGAAATTAACACTTACTGAATTTAGCTTCATTGTTACCAAGACATACCATAAAACAGCGGGTCTTTCGGTGGTTTTCTTTTGACAAGGACACGAGCCAACAGACCAATAAAAACTAGAACCAGCAATCCAACGGCAACGATTGCCCAGGAACTGTAAGAGTATTAAAAGGAAAAAGAATTTAAAAGAAAGACAGAGACAGAATTTTGCTTCTTCAGCTTTTCTTACCAGCTATCCTTAAATGTACATACTCTTAAAGTAACTTTTAATACTCTAAAAGGCTGTCCATTGCACAGCCTGTCACAGTATAAATTTTATAGTTTTGCAGAATTTATGTGCCTGTCTTTTCATGTGTGATCATCTAAAAACAGAAAATACGAAAATAGCTAGATAAACAACATAGCCAGGAGTCTAGATTTGTCTGACTAAAATCAGTTTTCATACTGGTATCTGCAAAAATAAACAAAAATGATGGAAAACTTAAAGGCCAACAAGAGGTGAAAGTCACAAGCACAGAGATTTCAAGGCCAAGAAGGATCATTAGGGACATTTAGTTCTAACCTCAGCAATAATTTATCTACTCAGGAAATTACATAGTCACAGATAAAACACATCAGCCCCATGGAATAGGAGTAGCAGTGTGGAGAACCTATGATGGATCTAGGGCTAATTTCCAGTTTTGGAAGTGCTACCAAAGTCTCTCTGGCCCTATAGGGCAGGAACGCTTGGGGAGGGTTCAGGTGGGCTTGGCAGAGAAGATCTTTTCTCTGAAGACGGGGCTATAATGATAGTGCACGTAAAGTGGTGGTGGATGAAAGCACAAAAAATCTTGGCACAAAGCAAATTTGTCTCCTTTCCCAAAAAACGCAAGTTAAAAAAATAATTCTGAAATTGCTTTATAGCTCTAAGTGCTTAAATTGTACTCAGTTCTCTTTAAGACAGACTCTCTTTCTCAGTCTTCACTTTTGTGCTTGTGTATGGGGAAAAAAAAGAGGGGGAAGTTAGGTAAAGCCCAGAAGCATAAGCTAAACACATTTGGTGTGTATGATTTTATACACAGTACCCCACTCTGTGTGTCAAGAAAACAAATTGTGTATAAACAAATAATACTATGACAATTTCATCCTTGGTGAAACGTGACTTACAATTATTGCAAAAAATTTGCAAGATCAAATATTTCAGAATATATACAGACATACTTTCTGTGTCAGGATGAGCAGCACTAGCTTGTTGATTTATTTTCTGGTTTGAATCTTCTGCTAGTCTGTTTTCCCAGCAATGAATTTCTTCATACCATTACAGCTGTTAATATTGCAGTGAGTTTTCACTGCAGTCTATCAATTTGAAATAAATATTGGCAAAGAATCAAGTAAATCAGCATGTGTTATTCGGCATTTCGCTAGCAATGAGAAACAAAAAGTTAAGTTATTGGCCAGAAGGAGGAAAATGAGGAAGGAACAGATGTAGCAAAGCCTTAAAAACATGAAGCAAATATTTGTGGGGTAAAGTTGCAAAACACTCCAGGCTGTGGGATCACAAAATACCACATGGACCTTTAACTACATTGTTTTTTTCCATGAGGAAAGACTTTTCTTCTCTAGACCTGCGGCTTATCCAGGGATCCTATTTTTTTGGCAGAGCGAGGGCATATGGACATTTTCAGGTCGAACCCGTCCGTCGCACGGGGTGCCTGAGGCGAGCGGCTCGGAGCTTTCTGAGCCTGGCGAGTTCTTCCATTCGTTTTTAAATAGAATTGGATTTTGTTTGTGAACGCCTTGACAGGGGAGCCGAGGGAGGCCGCAGAGCCCCGGGACC
>NW_010184982.1:118562-119734 GCF_000695765.1 Mesitornis unicolor | reverse complement strand
ACCCCAGAAGGGCTCGGTGGTGCTGGTGTTGGGCAAGATGTGTCCCCGGCAGCCTGGGGATGGGTCTGTGCCTGTGGTCCCCTCTGGTGGGTCCGCATGGCCTCAGTCCCTCCTGCTCCCCAGCACAGGACCACGCATCCAGGAGGAGGCTCTGCCGCAAGAGGCTGCGTGGGAAGGTGCAAGGAGGATGTGTGTGAGCTGCCGCAGGGCTCTGCCACCCAGAGCACCCTGGGGGCTGAGGAGGGAACGCCACGTGTGGGTGCTGAGCAGGGTCCCCAGAGGGCTGGTCCCCTGCAGTGTCCCTGCCTGCTGTGCTGGGCCCAGGGGACAAGACAGTGACCTTGAGGCAGGTTTCCTCCTTGGAGGCCCTGCTGTGGGGACGGCCCTCGTGGCGGGGTCACGGGCACCCTCTTAGTTTGGAGCTGGCTCAAGAAATGTGGGTCTGTAGTGAGGCAGAGGAGTCTCTGAGCAGCCTGGGACCAGCAGCAGCTCCCAGTATCCAGGGGACAGCTACAGCTGTGGCCACCAGCTGGCCTCTGTTGGGCCCAAGCATCATCAAAACCACTGCTGTGGACCTCAGACTCCTCTCCTTCCTTGGCCTTCTCACAAGGGAGACCTAAAGCATCACGAGGAGTGAATTAATGGGTGTTGGGAGCTTAAAAATACAATGCTGTATCTGCAGCTGTGCCACCTCCAGCTGCCGAGCATGTCCCTCCTACCTGCAGAAGATCAGAGAGATGATTCCTTTCCTTGGCTTTTATTTTCTTCTCTCAAATGTCTCCCTGGAGCTGCTCCCTGTGTGGGTTTCCCCCGATGCCCTCCCCTGTGCCCCGACAGGTCATTCCCAAGCCCCCAGCCCTGCCGTGCCCTTCCAGGCCTGAGGCAAGCTGATGGCCACCCTCCCTCTCTGCTTGGGAGGCACAGCCTGGATGGTGGCTCTGGGCTGCCCGGCTTAACGCATCAGATGGGTCCAATGGATACTGCCAGCCCGGAACAAGGAGTGACACCCATCCTCGAAGGCAGGGCTGTCGGCAGCACCCTGGCAAGGGGTGTCCCAGAGGTGGCATGTGACCTCATGGACGTGTGGTCCCCAGGGTGCATGTGTGCCCATGGAGGAGACGGAGCTTGGGGTGGAGGATGCCTGGGGCAGCACCAGCTGTGGCGGGGGGGGG
>NW_010184982.1:104648-118531 GCF_000695765.1 Mesitornis unicolor | reverse complement strand
CTGGGGGGGCGGGGCGTGGGCGGGCGAGGAGGAGCCGTTGTGGTTGCGGTGCTGGGCTGCCAGCTCACAGCCCTGTGACTGCAGGGGAGGAAGCGGCCCCGCGCCTGGGCGATGGGGATGTGACACTGCGGGCTCTGTTCTCAGAGGCGCTCACGATGCCGGGGTGCCCTGGGCCAGCAAAAACCCGGGGCGGGGAAAAACTGGCTTGGGTGTTGCCTTCCTGCACAGCAAGGCATCGTCCGGGCTTTGCTGCCTTTTCTGTACTTGGTCAGAGCACAGACTGGCTTGAACAGGATGTGGGGCTGAGGGAAATGAAGGACCCAAACCTGCACCTCACCCGCTGCTGCCCCATGGGCAGGGGTTTGCCAGCAGAGAGATGTTTTTCCACCCAGCAGCATCCCATGGGTTGCAACCCTCTCTCCCTGCAGCACACCTTCCCTTGACCCCATCACCTCTGTCTCTGACTGTTTGTGTCTTGGTTTAGGTGTTTCACCATTTCCCAAGCACCAGAGGAGCGGAGCAGCTTTAGGCCCCGTGTCCTCCCAATGGCAAACCCCATATTATGGATGCCTGAGCATGGATTATTGCTCTGAAGTTAATTCACATGTGGCTAAGTTACCGTTGCTGTGGGAACCTTTAATGCTGAAATTCTTGACTAGCGTGTGTAAAATTAGAGCTCGTTCCACCCGTCCCCACTGGCTGCTCCCCGTGGTGCAGAGGAGCTCGTGTGCTGCCATTTGCTTGGGAGGGTGGCAGCATCCCCCCTCAGCCAGAGGATTTTGGGACAAGCTGGGTCTTTCCCATCCATGCTGCTCCCTTCTTTGCCTGAGTTTTTGGCTTAGGAAAAAGAATGATGGGTGACAGCCAAGACCCATGTCTCCATGTCCCCAGAGCATCTCTGCAGGCTCTCCTGGGTCTCTCCAGCCAGCCAGGGCATAGCTCTGCAGCACAGGGAGTGCAGATGGGTTGCCGGAGCGGGGAGCAGGGATCTTGGCAATGCTCCCAAGCGTGCAGAAAGGGGCTGGACGCCCCATTCCCTTCTTGAAAACTTCAGAGCTTTGTTCCCGTGGGCGGGAAGCGGTTTCGCAGCCTGCTGCAGAGGCTGAGCAAGCGCCGTTCGCCCACTGGCGCTGCCTTCGCCGGGCTCGTGTGGGGTGAACTGGGCTCTGCCATGGCTTGTGTGGTCACTGAGCAGGAATTCGGCTGGGCTGGAGCTCAGCCAGAGCTTCTCTGGGCCATGGGTTTGCTTGGAGGGCTGTAGTGTCCATATTGTCCTGAATCGCAGCAGCGGCTGGAGGTGTCTGGATGCTCTGAGGCTCTTCCCCCTTGAAATGGTTGGTGATGGAGCTGCCCATCACGCTGCCCTAGTGCTCAACACTCTGCCCTTGCCCTGTTATTCCCAGTGTGTTATGGCAGGGAAGCAGTGCCAGGGTTCACCAGGATGGCACAGACAGGTCATACCATGCCAAGGAGGTCACTGTGGAGGTCCTAATGAGAGGGAAAGCGACCCTTAGCATGCACAGTGGTGGGCTCCAAGATGTCTCTGGTTAGGAACCAGATCTTTGACATTGAATTTTCTCCTCTAATTCAGTGCTCAGCTGCAGCAAAGGAAAGCAAATCAGGTAAGGTGCTAGGAAAGGAGAAATCAAGAACATCAGGAGGCCATGACCTCGGTTCCCAGGGTGTCTGCATCTCAGGAACACTGGGACTGGTCCCAAAAAGGATAGAGCAGGACTGGGACAGGTTCAGAGGAGAATGACAAGGGCATAGAGACATGGAAATCTACTGATGAAGCACTGCCTGTTCCTGGGCTCCTCTCCAGGTCTACACCACTGAAGACAGGACCCTGGGCTAGGCAGACCTATGGTCTGTCCATGGGGGTCTTAAGGAGGGAAGAAGTGAAGTGACCTAGGGTCGATGTGTGACCACAGGACAGCTTTCCTTCTGGTGGGATGACTTGGCCTTTAATCCAGCCAAAGGGCTTCAGGGACCAGGGCTTGGGTCAGCAGGTACAGGTTGCCCTTGTACCTGCTGGGTGCTGAAGGACAGAGATGGCTCTGGCAGTGCCTGGAGGAACCCACTCCCCAGGAGAAGGTTTCTTTGTCTGGTGGCCAAGTTGTACTGCAGAGCTGGGCTGGATGTCACAGGCAATGGCAGGACTCAGTGATGTGGGAGCAAAACTGCTGTCACATTTCCCAAACTTTTTGGAGGCAGCAAAAATACAGGGAGAAGAAATCTGCGGGGACGGGGGGTTGCCCACCTGGAAGATGGAGTGATTTGGGATTGCACAGGATGCCCTGGCCTTGGGGACAAGGCTGCCTGGAGCAGTGAGTCCCCTGTGCTGGCTGGCTTGTGCCTGAGCTGCAGGCTCGCTGCCACAGCTGATGGATGAATACCAGGGCACACTCTGCTCGCTGTAAAAGATATATCCTCTTCCATGGCAGTTGGTTCAAACCTCGCGTGGAATAAACTGATTATTCAAAGCATCTGTAAGTCTGCAGCTCCCGTGCGCCTGGTTTTTTGCATGCAGGTAGGTTAGCGGGTGCTGAGAAGGGTGTGTTCTGGCACGCAGACCGGCTGACTGGCTGGTGCTGCAGTGGTTTGCATGCTGCTCCGTCTGCCTGCTCGGGCGGCTGCAAACAAGGTCACCCCAGCACCAGGGCTGAGCATCCTCATCTCCGAGTGAGGTAAAGTGTCCTTCTAAACCAGGATGCCTTCGCTCCAACAGCAGCCGGCGTTGCTTGTGAATGTGCTTGCTGGCTGCTTTTATCCTTTAAGTGCAGATAGCAGAGGCCGAGAAAAGCAAAATGCCTGGCTGCTTGGCTTATTAGAGAGTGGCTGGAGAGGAGAGACCCTGAAGAGTCAGGGACCTGAAATCCTGACCTGGGAGCTAGCTAGAAGGTCTTCTGCGCACACACAGCCACGAAGCAGCCTTAGGTGCTCCCTTTTCCTTCCCGAGGTCCATCAAGCATCAGCCAACCCTTCTGTGGAGCGTGTGGATCTGGGATGGTCTGTCCAGTTTGGTTGACACTCTCATTTTTCCTTTCTTTCCAGTTTTCCACCTGTCAAGGAAGGTGACATCCATCGTTCCAGAGAGCTGCCTCCTCATCCTGCTGGGCCTGGGCCTGGGGGGCATCGTCTTGGCCGTGGCGAAGAAAGCCGAGTACCAGCTGGAGCCCAACATGTTCTTCCTCTTCCTTCTGCCCCCCATCGTCCTGGACTCGGGCTACTTCATGCCCAGCCGGCTCTTCTTTGACAACATCGGCGCCATCCTCACCTACGCGGTGGTGGGCACGCTCTGGAACTCCTTCACCACCGGCACTGCGCTCTGGGGGCTGCACCGGGCCGGGCTCATGGGTGGGTGCACAGGGCTGCCCGGCTTGGGTCATATCCCCAAAAGATGGGTTGGAGGGTGCATAGCACCCCCAAGTTCAGAGCCCACTGCTCAGTCCTGCTGTGGATTCCCAGGATTTATTGCAGGAGCGGGGTGCTGTTGTCCTGGGGATAGTGCTCTGGCAGGACCATCAGGCATGCAGGACGCACGGGCCCTGCTCAGCACTGAGCTGACTCATGTCTTGGCTATTTTTGTCGCCGACCTTGGCTAGCGTTGCTGGCTGGCTGCCGCGTCCCCTGTCCTTGGCTGTAGCCACTGACCCTGGCTGGTCTAGGCTGCATTTTGAGACTCCTGAGCCCCAAGGAACCGCTTGATGCCTGGATCTGAGGTGGGGCTGGTGAGCCCCCTTCAGTGTGTATCTGCCAGGAGGACAGTGATGCACCTGGGTGCCAGGGCAGGTGTCCAAGCCCTGCTCTCTTCATGCTGCAGCAAGGATGTGCTGAGCCCCGCTTTGCCTAGGGGATCCCGGAGTTTTGGGAGCACTCCTGGGCTCAGCTCACTGCACTCCAAGTTGGGATGCTGCAGCCAAATCATCGGGAGCAGATGAGGGACAGGCTTCTTTCAGCCTGGTGAGAGGGGCTCTGGGGCGGATGGTCTGTCTGATCTCAGTCCTTCTGTCCCAGCAGATCCAGGAGTTGAGGCTGGGCTGATGGATTTCCTGCTCTTCGGCAGCCTCATCTCGGCTGTGGATCCCGTGGCAGTGCTGGCCGTCTTTGAAGAGGTCCATGTCAATGAGACCCTCTTCATCATCGTGTTCGGCGAGTCTCTCCTGAACGATGCTGTCACCGTGGTGAGTTGGAGCTTGGGGACACTAAAGTAGAGCCTGATGTGGGCCAGGATGCTGAAGTCCCCCAGGATGGGCAGAGGATGCAGGTGATGTCCCCACACCAGGGCAGACCCATACCGTGTTCTCCAAGTCTGCTTTCCTGGCCATGGGGGAATTTGCTTGCAGAGATGAGCTGTCTGGGGCCAGATTTGGGGCAGGCGATGCCTCTTCTTCAGGGTCCATCCTCCCTGCAGGTGCTGTCCCATCTCAGGGTGTTGCCCTGCCTTCCCCTAGCAGTTTGCCTTGCCTGCAGGTGCTGTACAAGGTCTTCAACTCTTTTGTGGAGCTGGGCCCAGCCCACATCCATGCCACGGACTACGTGAAGGGGGTAGGTGAGTATGTGCTCCACCAGCCCCTCCGACTCTTCCTCTGGGGTAGAAGCATGAGGGGTGAGCACAGGTGCTGTGGGGTTGGCACTGAACACCACAGCTCTGTCATCTCCATCCCAGCAGTCACACATCAGCTGTCATTATGAGATGCTTTGGTGGGGACCTGGGTGGCAGCACGGGGCTTGGCCAGCCCAGCATGGCATGGCTGTGGGGCTCAGTTGCTTATGGTGTGAATGAGTCTTCTCCCCGCCGCCAGCCTCCTTCTTCCTGGTGAGCCTGGGGGGCACGGCTGTGGGGCTGCTCTTTGCGTTTCTCCTGGCCCTGATCACGCGGTTCACCAAGCGCGTGCGCATCATCGAGCCGCTCTTCGTCTTCCTCCTGGCCTACGTTGCGTACCTTGCTGCCGAGATGGTCTCGCTCTCCTCCATCCTGGCGTGAGTACTGGGGTATCCCCTGGCAAGGGGTCCAGGAAATTGGGGGTGCAGAGCTAAGCAGCAAGTGGTGGTGAGCAGACCCACTCCTCATCCCACTGTAGGGTCATGCCAGCTCCTTCTGTCACTCTGCAGAGTCACCTTCTGTGGGATCTGCTGCAAGAAGTACGTGGAAGCCAACATCTCCCAGAAATCCCGCACCACCGTCAAGTACACCATGAAGACGCTGGCCAGCAGCTCAGAGACCATCATCTTCATGTTTCTGGGAATCTCAGCTGTGGACACCTCCAAATGGGCATGGGACACTGCACTGGTGCTGGGCACTCTGTTCTTTATCCTGCTCTTCAGAGCTGTGGGTCAGTCTGCCCCGCTGTGCTTCTGACTGGTAGCACCCAGCCCTTGTCATGCCAAAAAGTGGCATTCCCCAAGAAAGGCTGGGGCATGAGGCCAGCCACGGCTCCTGGCTTGGGCTTTGCCCTGTCTCCAGGAGCAGGCAGGGCTCTGCTGGCATCCCAGGCTCTTCTCCTTCTTCCCTAGGTGTTGTCCTCCAGACCTACGTGCTCAACCGCTTCCGCCTCATCCCTCTGGACAGGATCGACCAGGTGGTCATGTCATACGGTGGCCTCCGTGGCGCCGTGGCCTTCGCGCTGGTCATCCTGCTGGACAGGGCAAAGGTGAAAGCCAAGGACTACTTTGTGGCAACGACCATCGTGGTGGTGTTCTTCACTGTCATTGTGCAGGTGAGGGTGGGCACTGTCCCTTCCTTCAGTGCTGCCTTCTTGCCCCAGAGCTGGCCTGGAGGCGCTTGGGGACATGTGCTTGGGGCAAGTACCTCTTTTCAAGCCACCTTTGGCCCTCAGTGCTTCCTGGCACCCCATCCATCACCAGGCTGGTATGCAGGACCGCTCTGGTGGCTGTCACGATGGCAGGACCATGGCCTGTGTTGTTTCCCTGTTGGTCTCTTGTCCTGGGACCGGCTCCAAGAGCAGCTATGGCGTGTGCCTGGCCAGGCTCTTCTCTTTGCAAAGCTGCTGGGCTTGGGGTTCCTGCACCCCAGGACTGGATAGGAGCCTACGGGAAGGGGACTGGAGTGGTACGACATGACTGTGGCCTGTCGGGACACAGGACCATCGCCCAGGTCCCGGGTGCAAGGGGTCGGGTTGGTAGGGACATGCATGGCCAGCACAGCTGCTGTCCCCAGTCACTTCATGCTGCTTCTGCTCCCTGTGCCCCAGCCGTGCACCCTCTCCACCCTCCCAGTCTTTCCCTTGCCTTCTCCTGCCGTTCCAGGGCCTCACCATCAAACCCCTGGTGACATGGCTGAAGGTGAAGCGCAGCGACCACCACAAGCCCACGCTGAACGAGGAGCTGCATGAGCACGTAGGTGCTGGCAATGGAGTCCGCCTGGCTCCCCACACCACTGGGACTGGGCGAGGGCGATGCCCAGCCTCAGCACCCCCAGGGCACCTGCAGCCCTGGCACCGCCCTCACCCTCTTCTCCTCGCTCAAGGCCTTTGACCACATCCTGGCAGCAGTGGAGGACATCGTGGGGCACCATGGCTACCACTACTGGCGGGACAAGTGAGTGTCTTAGCCAGGATCCTCTGCTGGCCATCAGGTGGATGGGGGATGCGTGCCAGCCTTGGGGACATTGCAGGGTCCCCGCTGGAGGTTACCCCTGATGTAGGCAAGGATGTATGTCCATCAGCCCATCTGGAAGGAGACCATCTGGCTGCTGCTGTGCAGCAGACCAAGGCCCCAAAAGCATTCCAGAGGGAGGTCAGGCAGGTGAGGCTGGGGACGCTGTGAGAGCTGGCATTGCCTGCCCGTACCAGAGCTGCTGGGGGACTGTGGGGCAGCCGTGGTGGTGGTCACGGCCTTGTGCCTCCCCATGGATGGAGCTGGGCTGGGTGCTGAAGAGGGAACAGCCCTGTTGAAGCCTGGGCAGTGTTTATCTGCAGCACGGTGACAGGAAAAGGATGAGAAAAGGCTGTTTCCTGGAGGGGAAGCTCTCCAGCGGGGCAGCCGCCTCAGCCCTACTCCCGTTCCCATCGCCTCCCACAGACCTGTGGGTCTCTGGCTTCCCCTTGGGCACGGATTAGGGGTCAGAATGTCCCCTCCCCTCTTGCTCTGCCTGGCAGCATGTCCCTGGGTCCCGCTCTCGCCGTGCTTTGGACACTCAGTGTCGCACGGGCAGGGCGTCCCTGGCTGTGGTACTCTATGGGAGCTAAACCATCCATGTGTTCATCTTGTGGCAGGTGGGAACAGTTTGACAAGAAGTACCTGAGCCAGCTCCTGATGCGGAAATCTGCCTACAGGCTGCGGGATGAGATCTGGGATGTCTACTACAAGCTGAACATCCGTGATGCTATCAGCTTCGTTGACCAGGTAGGGATGAGCAGGCCAGGGGGTGGGATGGCCCCAGCAGGAGCTGGCTGGCCCCATGTATGGCCACTCTACATCCCCTCTGGCCAGGCGGTGGGGACCCCCCTTAGCCCAGCTGGGTCCCCACTGCCCGATGCCAGCCTTGCCCTCCCACCTCCCAGGGTGGCCACGTGCTCTCAGCTGCCAAACTGGCGCTGCCCTCCATGCCCAGCCGCACATCCATGTCGGAGTCATCAGTCACAAACCTCCTGTGAGTACAAACATCCCTCTGAGACCCTGGACAGACCTCGCTGGACCCCCGCAGCCACCCCCTTCCACTGGGGTGAGTTGTGCCGCTGCTGCGGGCATGGAGCCCAGCATCTCCATCATCTCCATCTCTCCCCAAGGAGGGAGAGTGGAAGCGGCGCGTGCCTGGACCTGCAGGTGATCGACACGGTGCGGAGCCGGCGGGACAAGGAGGATGCTGCCATGCACCACGTGCTGCGAGGGAGCCTCTACAAACCCCGCCGGCGGGGGAGAGCTCCCCAGCCGTGGCGTGCGGCTCACCCCCAGTGTAGCGGCACCCACAAGAGAAGCAGGGATGGAGGATGCTCCGTGGGGCCAGCTGCTCACCCTGTGTCTCTTTGCCTCTCCCTCGGCCAGTACAAGGCCAGCTACAGCCGTCACTTCATCTCTCCAGATAAACAAGAGCGCCAAGATAAAGAAATCTTCCGGCAGAACATGAAGAGGCGGCTGGAGACCTTCAAGTCCACAAAGCACAATGTCTGCTCCTCCAAGAGCAAGGCCAGGCTGAAGGAAAAGGGCAGGAAAAAGGCAAGCACTCCCCAACCTCCTGCTCCTTTCCTAGGTCTGAGATTTGGCCTCTCCCAGGATGCAGACAGTGAGGTTTGGGGTGTAGGTGAGGTGCTGCAAGGCACCTGCAGCTCCAGAGCCAGTGGAGAAAGCAGCTCAGCTCATCTCAGGTCATCTCATCTCAGGTCATCTCATCTCATCTCATCTCATCTCAGTCCTGCGTATGCTGCAGGTGGCACATGTCCACATGTCCCCCCCATGCCAGCACTGCCGTGAGGTGGTTTTTCCCTGGGCAAATCAGTCCCGAGCTCTGGAGGAGCCCCATGTTTTCCAAGAGCACTCAGTATAAAGTAGCCTAAACGTCAGTGTGGATGCAGGCTTAGAAGTGTGGCACCGTGCCTTAAATTGAGCCTTAGGTGTCTTCTCTTGTTTGGAGGCTCTTGAAGCCATCACAGCTGAGCTGTTTGTTGTAGGGCCATGAAGATGCAATGCCTAAGGACTAGGAACCACTCACTGCCCAATGTCATCTAGCCAGGGTGGGAATCTGTGTCCCTGGGCTTACCCTGGCTTGCAGTGCCACCTGGGTCGGGGTTAGGGGTTTGCACGGGGCAGGTCCCAGCCGGTCCCTCTTCGTTCGCAGAAGAACGTCTCTCTGACCAGCGACACACCCAACGGGAAGACGCACAGAAGCGTCCCCTGGCAGGAGGCGGGTAAGGCTGGGAAGGAGACCTGGTGGGGTGGGATGGAGCAGCCCACGGTGCCTGCCCACTGCCAGCTCGGTGGCATGACAGCACCCAGGGTTGCACTAGCACCACATCCTTCTCCCATGGGTGCAGTCCTTCCCCCACCAGGTGCCCCATCCTCCAAACCAACTCCTCCATCTGGCTGCAGCTCCTGTCCTGATGATGGTCAGCTCAGAGGAGGAGGAGAGTGATAGCTCGGAGACAGAAAGAGAGGATGATGAAGGGATTGTCTTCATCGCTCGAGCCACCGATGAGGTCCTGCAGGGAAAGACTACTCCTGGTAGGCACCTATGCTCCCACACCTTGTCCATTCCTCTACCTGGCAAGCAAAGTTGCCTTGGCCTGGGCAAAACCAAAGTCAGCAGTGCATGAATGGGAGAATCCCTGTTCTCTGTGGCTCTGGAGGCACAGCAGAGCCTCCCTGGTGGCTCCTGCATGCCTGGGCCAGCTGGCCATCCAGTAGTAGTTGGTTATGCAATGTTTGCAGGGCCCAGGGAGGGAGCAAGATCCCTCTCACTGTCCCTCCTTCTGCATCCCCAGGCAGCCTGGACGTCTGCCCCAGCCCCTGCATCATCCCGCCATCGCCCACCTTGGCAGAGAAGGAGCTGCCGTGGAAAGGAGACCAGGCTGATCTTGCTGTTTACGTCTCCTCGGAGACTACCAAAATCGTGCCAGTGGATATGCAGAAAGCGTGGAACCAAAGCATCTCCTCCCTGGAGAGCATCGCTTCCCCCCCAGGCATCGAGAGTGGACCTCAGCACCGGAGATTCGCCTGCCCTGTGCTGGAGGAGCAGCCCCAGTCTGCCAGCCAGGCGATGCCAGAGCAGAGCTCCTGCTTCCAGTTCCCCAGCCACGTCCCTAAGAGCAGCCGGTCGCAGAGTGACAGCAGCCCGGATGCCCCTGAGCAGCAGGAGCTGCAGCCATTGATGGCCACGGAGGAGCAGGGCAGGATGGTGCCCACCGCTGAGCCCAGGTGGATGAAGTTCAACCGAGCAAGCCACCTCTGAGCAGACTGTGGGTGGGCTGTGACCCGCTGACCGCGCTGCTGTCTCGCGTTGTAAAGCTTGTGTGTCTCCATAACCTCCAGGAGTGGCAGGAGAGCCCAGTGCTCCTCCTGGAGCTGTGCTCCAAGGTGGACTTTGTCCGTGCACCTACTGATGCAAAACTGATTGATAACTGGGCTTCCTGCTGCAGCAGCAGGTACCAGCGCCCATCCACCCAGGGAGGCACAGACCCCGAACCTCCTTCTTCTGGTCCCTGCATATCTGCACAGCGCCAGGAGGCCAGAGATGTTCCTCCCAGGGCTGGGATCCCAAACAAACTCAATCCTGTTGTGGCTGTGCTGCCCTGAGGTGTGTGGGTGCTGGTTTATGGGCCGTGACTGCTTGCAGATGTGGGAGCCCAAGCTGATCTCCAGTAGGAGACCTCTGTGGAGAGGGCTGGGAGCGGTGGCTGGTGCACGAGAGCCCATCCATGCACACCCAGCGGTCAAGCCGTTGGGTTCAAGGCAGCTGCAGCGCTGGTTCCTCACAGCAAGCATGGACCTCATCTGGGAAGCCAGAGATGTGCTCCTTGCTGTGGCAGCTCTGTGTTCCCCAGGTTATGGGGGTACTGCAGAGGCAAGGCCATGATCTTCTCAGGACTGGGAGCAGCGCTCCTGGGGTTTGGCTCCACGAGGAGCCGGATCAGTGAATCTGTACGCACAGGGACTCCTCCAGCACCCAACCTGCTGTGCCAGACTCGTGCCTGTCGTCTGGATGTGAGCTGTGGTGTTCAGCTTCCTGGCTTTGCTAGGAGGCAGCTGCCCTGCACAGCATCCTTGGCATCCATCCTGCCCATGTCCCAGTCCCTCCAGTTGCCTGGGGTCCATCAGCTGGGAGGGCTGCTCATGGTGCGAGGAGCGGAGCAAGCAGCAGGTATGAATGTACATCAGGAACGGGTGATGGGCAAGAGCTGAGGGCGTCTTCAAAGGTCCACCTGCCTCCCAGCCACCCCAGTCCCTACTGAGAGGGTGGTGGGACACGGTGGCAATGGCACACACAATTCCTGGGGTGACCCCAAAGGCCCAGAATTGCTCCCCAAGAACTGCCTGTCACGCAAAAGCTCAGCACGGCAGCTGGGCACTGGCAGGGCGGGAGGGTTTGGGATGCTCCTTTTAGGGAAAAATGGGGATTTGGGCTGTTAATGCCCCAGAGCAGGTAAATAACTGCCTGTTCCAGCTATGTGGGCGTGCTACAGCAGGCATCAAGGGGACACCCAGATGCACTGGGTGAGTGAGCCCAACGTGGGGCAAGTGAGCTGACAGTACCCCCGTACTGTTAGCAAGGCTCAGCAAAGGTCATTCTACTCTGCACCCGTCACACCAAACGAGCATGAGGTTTTTAAAAGGTTTTTATATAGTTTTGCATTTCTGGTATGCCTTATTCTGGTTTTGATTTCTGATATTGGGCCATACTAAATCTCTAGCTGGGTCAGTGTTTTCTGTAGCCATGGGCGCCACAAATGACTCAAGACTTAATCTCTTATTTGCAAGAATATTGTTTTAATGTGAAAATATATGCAGAGTATTTTGTAATGTTCAATAAATTGGAGTTGGAGCAGGTGTCACGGCCTGGTCTCTGCTGTCTGGGAACCTCTGCACATCCTGGTTCCTGCAGCTCCTGGTTCGGTTCTCCCTCGCAGGCATCGCATCCCTGTGCCTCTCTGCTCTTCTCCACTCGAGGCCAGAGCCCCTCTCGGACTCGATGTCCTAGCTGGATTTCCTAGTTTCGATAATGTTTGTGGAAAATGTGAAATTCTTTCCGAGCGGAAGCTTGCCTGCAGCCATCATTAGGCCAGGCCTCGGGGAGCAGCCAGCGAGGGGCCAGCAGGCAGCCAGGTCCTGGCCACCACTGTCGTGGCTGCCTGCAGAGCCGCAGAGAGCTGGGAGCCCAGATCTGGCCATGTCCATGCTTCTTTGGACGCCTTGCCAAAAATATGATTCAAATGGGTCTGTTTCAGGGTATTCTGGATCACAGGAACCTTCCCACATTGGCATGTGCTGGCTTTGTTCTTCCCTCCATCTGCTGGCTCCACTTCTCCTAAAGGAATGTAAATGTCGTTTACTTGAATCCCAAGATGGATGCCTGGCTTGTATTCAACCTGACATCTACGATCAGCCCCAGGTCCTTTTTGGCAGGGTCCCTATACAGCTTCTAGCCCAGAGAACTTTGCACTGGGCCAAGAGCTGGTGAGCTTGGAGTCTCTTCTTCCTACCCTCAACCTCAGCCATGTTGTGACTATGGATGATGGCTCCTGCTATACCCTTCCCCGCAGGGTTTTATCAGTATTTATTCTCATACTCTAATGTCTATATTTCATTTTACAGGCAGAGGCAGCAGACAGCATCCTGCCTGCACAGGAGTGCTCTGATCCTTCCAGCATAGCACAGAGCCGTCCCTTTCAGCCTAAAAATACTGAAGTGCTTCAGTGGAAAAACACAAGAACTGGGCCAAACCACGAACACATGTGCCCAAACCTCTGCTTCTACAGGAGAGAGGAAGGCACAACCAAGGGAGCTGCTTGTCAGGCTGTAACCCAGAACATACAACCCTCTGACTGTTATTATAGCAACCCCATCCCGGAGCTGCCTGACTATTGCAGACCTGTAATTTTGCACACAGGCTTCTCCTCGGAGCCTGCACATTTTTTCCACAGTGATTTACTTTCTCCAGTGCTCAGCTCCTCCAGTTTCCCTGTGGTACCAGAACTTATGAAGTCAGCAGAGGCAGCTCTGGTAACAGGAGTGTCAGCTGGATGGGAGAGCCGAGCTGTGGGTGATGGATTGGTGTTGGCCATCTCCCAAGTCAGATAAGCAGGAGCATCGTCTTAAAATCATCACTTTGCCATTGCACAATGCATGCTGAAGCATCAGGTAAATTTTAAGCTGGAAAGGGCTCGGGAGGTCTGCGGTCCAATGCTGGCTCCATGCGGGGCTGGTGGCAAAGCTACAGCAGGTAGCTCAGAGCCCTGTCCCATTGAGTTTGGGAAGTCACAGAGGATGGAGGTGTCCCCACCTCCCTGTCCCAGAGCCACACCATGGCTGCACCACTCTTATACAGAATTATTTTCTCCTTACACCTGGCAAGGATTTCCCCTGGTGCAGCTTGTCCCCATTGCCTCCTGTCCTTCCAGGCATGTTTCTGAGAAGACCTGGGCTCTGGTTTCTCTGTGTCCCCCTGTAGCTCTCTCTTCTCTTTGCTGTCTCTTCCTTAAGCTGGTTTTCTTGTTCTGGGGAGCCCCACATTGGAGCTCATACCCAGTTGCATCTCACAGGTACCAAGTCAAGAGGAATAATAACTTCTTTGAACGTGCCAGCTTCACATTCTCTTTGGCAGCAAGGGTGCTGTTGACTCACAGACAACCTTGCATGATTTTTCATTCTGCTCTATTTCTGGAGCACTTCTGACGCCCTTGTGTGATGTTTTCACAATGGCCTATACAGGCACAAGCGGTGGGAAGCGCGTGAATGAGAGCCCAGCTTCTCACCTCCTACTTGATCCCAGCAAGCACAAATTGTGGCAGAGGCTTTGACCATGCTCACGTTTTCACAGAGAACAGCAGGAAGGCAAATGCAGGAGAATTCAGGAGTTCAGTCTGATCGTATCTGGAAACACATTTTGGAGACGCATCAATCCATTCTTTGCTCTGTCTTGCTCCTGTCTGTCTGTCTTTCCAGGCATCCATCTCGCCTGGATACGATCATACTGAACACCTCTCCTGAATCCTCCAGCTATCCCTGCTCCCTGCTTTCACTGGAAGCCTCCTCTGCCTGTTGGTGGAAGGAATGATCCATTTTCACTCCGGAATTACCTCTGGAGGGGTTGATGCCAGTCCTGGTCCTGCTCTGCCCTGCTGTGCTGGCTGGCGAGGTCATGCAGAAGTTGCTTGGCTGATGGGATGCGAGCTGGCTGGGGCCATGCAGCAAGTGGCTGGTGACGGAGC
>NW_010184982.1:93119-104617 GCF_000695765.1 Mesitornis unicolor | reverse complement strand
AGGTGCGGGGGGCCGAGCCCAGAATCCTTCAGCAGCCGGGGAGGATAATGAGGAACAGATTTGAGCTGGGCAGCGGTTCCCATGCTGCGTTCCAGGGCAGAGCGGCCAGAATGGGAGAGCCTTTCTGCTTCGCGCTGCACCCCTCCGGTGCGTGTCGAGCCAGCCCCTCAGCTCACCCGTGTCTCCTCGCCGGCTGCCGGCGGTGAGCGTCCCCAACTCTGTGGGGACCCTCTCCAGCAGCTGTGCCACCCACCAGGCTGTGGGGCTGGCCAGGAGGCTTTCCCTGCACCCCAGCTGCGTGGGGCAAAGAGCTGCTTGGACAGGCTGAGGACAGACAAGATCAGTGGGATCTTTAGGTCAGCAGGAGCTGGGTTGGGTGATCCACACCCCTCTTCGTAGTTCAGATTTCTCTGCTTTTGCCTGGAGAAGCAAACGTGGCTGTGGGATTCCCTGCCCTTGAGGACTGAGAGGCCAGGCTGCTGCTCCTGAGGACTCTTGCACAACAGCCAGGACGGATGCTGACATGACAGAGGCTTTGATTTTACAAGTACCCTTGATTCTAGAGTTGTGATCTTCCCCACAGCCAGACAGAGCTGTTCCTCATAGCCGTGGGGAAGGCAAAGATCCCTGAAGAAGCCATCTGGGCTCCTCTCACCTCATCTTCTCCTGTGCCACACAGCCAGGCTGCCCTGAAGGTAAATTAAACCTGTGGTGGGTTGGTTGGAGAGGGAGGGTGCTAAAGACACTCTGGGGAGGTGGCCACCAGCCCAGTTGGCCTGGTCTACATCAGACCACGGGTTGTCCCAGGCTTGTGGGCAGCCCATGAAGAAGGGCTTGGAGAGGCCAGGGTGCCCCATCTCCTTGCCATGGGGTCCCGGTGGAGACCAGACTCTGCAGACAGGTCTGCTGTACTTGTGTTTTCCCTCTCACTCAGTGATGCAGGGTGAACTTTGCCTGTACACAAGCTTTGCTTCCCAGAGCCCAGATAAGTCCACAGTGTTGAAGTTGGAGAGCCATTAAAGCTTTGCTTTGGTTCCTTGGCAGGGGGGACTCTGGCTTCTGGGCTGTGGGGGTCCATGGTGGTTTTGGGGCTCTGAGGCTCTGACAGCAGCCGGATGAATCGTGGGCTCAGAGCTGCCCTGAGAGCCCTCCTCGAGGCACGGCTGTGCTGGCACCACACAAGCATCACTGGTGTGCAGGTCACCCTCTTCAGATTTCCCACACACACTTAGGGTCCTGCCCAATTTCTCAGACAGCCTCACCTCCCAGGGGCAGGTTATTCTCTTGTCTACCACATATGTGCATGTAGATACATATATTTTCAGCAGGCATCCTTACTCTCACCTATCTTTGCAGAAAGCTGGTAAGAGCTTTGTAAAGGTATCCCAGAATGATTAAAAAAACAAAACCCAGAACAACCGTGAAGGCCGAGAACTTTTATGATTTCACATGCCGGGGAGTAGGGCTGGTTGACAGGAGGTGGCCAGTGAAGGAGCACGAGCTTTTGTTTGCTGGGACTGCAGGACTGTGGATTGAGCGCTTTAGCCAGGGCAGTTAACCAGTGACCCCAGCTAGGCTCACTTCGATCTCTGTTTTCTCCTCCGAGGGAACAGACAGAATTATTAGAGATGTTTGATTTTTTTAACACACATCCCCCTCGCCCCCAGCACAAATAGCTTTTGAAGCAAACAGGAAATTGCAGTGACTGAAGAGTGCAATAGTGAAAAAAACTCCAGCAGCTACCTCGATGTGCTTGGATTTGTCTATAAATCCAGTTCCAGGTGAGGTGTCCCTTGACCAAAGGCAACCAAACTGCCTCAAAACTGATAGAAACCAGGGGACCCGTGCCCCCCTCGGCCCTGGGGAGCCAAATGCCGGCTGCCTCAGCAGGCAGGAGTGTGAGGGGCGCATCCCCGCTCCGATGAGGGTGACGCACCCAGGGTTTATGGGGTGGAAGATGGGCTGGCGCTGGCCGTGCCCCATGGGGCTGGAGCCTGGCTGTGCTGGAGGAGTCTCCCCACCGGGAGCTCGGTATCCCCGGCCGGGGCGAGCCCGGCCCTGCCGGGAGCCTGAGGGAGCAGGGGAGGGACGCGGGGAAGCTGCACAGCGCGGCCGCCAGGGGTCGCCCCGCACCGAGGCCTCCCTCCGGCCCGCCCGCCGCCAAGATGGCGGTCGCGCTGCTTCTTGGGGCCTTTCTCTCCGCTCGCGGCCCCTTGTGTGCGGCTGAGCTCAGCGAGGAGCGCCAAAGGCCCCGAGTTTCCACGAAGGGGTAGCCTTAAGCGGGGGGTGGAAATATATATATGTGGTAGTTTTAGGTCTCTTTCGGTGTGCAGCTGTGTGGGGGGCGAGCTGCTCTCCTCAGATGCCTTCATCTCACCCAGCATCCAACTCAGCTGCCTTGTCAGGGGCAAAGTATGACCCAAAACTAAAGCCTTTTTTAAAGAGGAAAAAAAAATCAGCAAAGAGCACACATTTGGACCTGTATGGACTCAACAGTGGTGAGGAAGTTGCTGCCTGGATGCAGAGGACCAAGAAATGCTGGCTCCAGCTGGGCTGCTGAACTCCCCATGCTTCCAGGAATATCTGGAGTAGGGTACGCAGAGAGGATATTCCAGAGAAAGCCAGGATATCAGTCCCACAGCTCTTCACCCACTCGTCCCACTTACTGCTGAACTCCTCCTGAGGCACATGACCCCAGTCTAAGTCTAATAACGGGGCCAGCACGGGTCCTACATGAATGCTAGAGGGGTCTAAGCCTCCTGGTCCCTTCCCATGGCTGCTCCATAGCTGGCCTCACCCTGTCGTGACCCAGGAGCAGAGATCACTCTGCAAGGAGGGAAAGAACAGCAGTGGTGATGGAAGAAGGGTGAGAGGAGAGCAGAAGAGACCGATGACAGAAGGCACGAGCCCTCTGCCCTCTCCTGTCTGAAGAGGAAGCTGCTCACCTCCTTTAGGACACACATTGTTATTGCTGCTGGTGGGATGAAATCCTACTATTTCCTGTCTCCAGCCAGGAGACCACAGAGAGGGAGTGCCCACCCCGGTTGGCACTATGCTCACAGAATGCCTGTCATGGACTTCTGCCTGGTACAGGGTCATTTGCCTCTGACCCACACTGGGAACAAAGGGTCCCTGGTGTGGAACCTGTGATTCATATCACACCACCTCCTCCAGGAACTCGCTACGCCCCACGTCCCACCTGTTCTGTGTTCCTGCCTGGCATCCTTGCTGTAGGCATTCCCTGAGGTTCACTCCTCTAATTGTCAGCTATGGATGCCCCATGGCAGACAGAGTTCGTATCCCTGTCTAACCAGCCCTTCCCAGTGGCATCTGAGGAGCCTTCCCATCACCTCCTGTGCTCTGAATCTGCAGTCAGCAGAGCTGGCTCCAGACTCCCCTAGGGAAGACCCTGACCCCAAACTGCTGTTTGCCCACTGTAGAGTGTCTTGAACCTCAGCCTGGAACCTCATGGAGCTGCTCTGTTGAGACTGAGATAGGGGAACCAGATCTTTCCCCTGTGCTACCAGCTGGGTAAAGCTGGATGTGGGCAAAGCAGCTTTTTCCAGTACAAGGGAAGACTCAGGAAGACAGACGAAGTTGCTCTGCTCTGAGCAGGTTGCCATTCTCCCACTGGAACTATTAGCAGGATTAAGAGTACTTTGAGAAGCACCTGGAGGACCCACAATCTGAGTTTAGTGGGCAACACAGCCCAGCTGCTGCAGGCAAGGAGAGAGCTGGTCCCAGGGAACGCCCATGCGAGTGTGTAAAGCACTGATTGCATGCCCACAGCTGGAGCTGTACCTTGGGGCTCTTGCTCTGCCCCAGTGAGTGCTGAGCTAACCCAGCTGTTTCTCTCCCTGCCTTATCTGGAGAAGCAAACTGCAGGCAGGTGAGAGCTTTCCTTCTCTCTGGAGAGACTCTGCCATGGGAGAAAGGTTTGCAGGATCTGCTGGGATCTGTTGGGCGCAGGCTCTGCAAGCACTGGCTGTAAGTGTGGGGTTTGTGAGGGGCTGGGTGGGAGCTTGGCAGAGTGTGTACCCAGGGGGAATTGCAGTCCTGGGGGTCAACGCTCCTGGAGCAGAGCAAAGGAGGTGCTGTAGTCCCTGGCTGCCACCCTGGCTAGGACCTGGGTGGCCAGCCCTGGCTCTGCAAACTTGGAGGCAGAGACCACAGATAGTGGTTGGGGGGGGGGCACTGCTCCCCTGTAGGGGGGTGGTCAGAGCTGGCAGCCCCCCTTCTTAGCAGGGTACGGTGGATTTAGGTTGTTTATGAGAAGGGATGGGTCTCCAGCTCCGAAGTGTGTCCCAGCCCTTGTCTGGTAATGGTTAGTGCTTAATACCTAATTGAGGTGTCCACTGAGGGCTGGATCTGCTTCTCCTGGAATGGGCTGGGCAGATATCTCATGGGTGCTGGCTGTTCAGGTTTAAGCTGGGCATAGAGCAGGGACACAAGTGGGTTGCTCCTGGTGATGTGGAGACATGGAGGGGGGTGTCCGTCTGTCCTTGCAACCCTTGCTTTGTTAAGCAGACCTGGAAAAAGGAGCTGGCTGTGATTGAGGAGAGCATCTGTGGTAGCTGTGAGACCCTGTGCTCCCCATCCCCTGTGTCAGAGAGGGGCAGGAAGGTGCCTGCTGGCATGTCTAGCTTGGAGATGAGTCTGCTGTCGTGGAGAGCACAGCAAACATGTGCTGTGGGGACTAAACAGCATGAACATCACTGCCAGCAGGGAAGGTAAACAGATGCCATTAAATATGTGGGATCTGGAGAGAGATGGGGCAGTTTTGAGCTGTTCTTCAGAGAAAGCTGATATGTCATTCTCTAACCAGAGACAGTGGTCAGTCAGCAGTCGTGAAACCACAGATGGGTTTCTAAGCCAAGAGCACTTTGTCCTCAGGGAAGACAGGCAGTGCCTGAACTCCAGGGGACAAACAAGCAGTTCCTCTTGAAGGATTTGAGCTCTCCTAACTGGCTCTGCATCCACAGAGGTGTGCTCCTGCCAGGCTCTGAATCCTACAGGTCTCGGTTCCAGGCTCTTGGGGAGTTTGGAGTCTTCTCTTCAGTGCCAACCAGTGCAGGCTAAGCAGGTTAAGATGCTGAGACCAAGCACCCAAACAGGGGAGTCCTCCTGGGTGGAGAAACATCTCAGTGTGTCACTATAGAGAAAAAGTGCTTACTGGGAATGTGCCTGGTCAGGGTAGGAGGCCTGGTTTCCATCCAAGCCTTGCTCCTACCCGCACCGGGGTCTGTTTATGATTTTCACATAAGGAGAAGTCTCTGGAGAGTGCCGTTGTAGCAGCACGGCCACTTTGCGAGGCATGGGAGGCACCTGTGTCCCCCCAAAAGAACAGCCTAAAGTTAAAGAAGCCCCAAACTGCTCAGCCTGAGGCAGGCACCTTGGCTGGACGCAGCAGCAGGACTTTGTCCCGTAGGCTCTGGCTGTGATTGATGCTGAGACAAGACCCTGGGCACTTGGTGATGCCTGGAGCGGGCGTTAGACTGGCAAGTGCTCTGCATGTACTGAGTCCAACTGGCTTGTCTGGGGAAGACACTGTGTGTCATCAAGGTGTGCCTTCATGTCTGTGCAGAGACACTATAAGGCTGGCATTCTCTTGCTTGGGTTGTTTTCTTGTGGGACCACACACTGAGCTTGCACATGGGCTGCAGCAGGCCTCATACGCTATTTTTCTTTATTTTTATTTTTTATTCCTCCCCTTCCCTGTGGCACACATGGGTATTTGAGAGCTCTAAGTGGGACCTTCCTGACATCCGTACCTATAAAACATCTCCTGTAAAGCCTCCTGACAGTTAACTGCATGCCAGGTTTGCATGTGGCATTCAACAGCATCTTGAAGCATAGCTGGAGACCTAGTAATTGAGTTGCTCCTATTCCTTCAAATGGTGAGCGTGACCAGCTGTTGTTATGTAGTCTCTCCCCCAGTCCTTCTGGGAAATCACACCATGATTATATTTCTGGCTTAAGAAATTTTTTCCCTAATCAGACTGGGCCTCACAAAGAGGTTGCCACTTAGTGGTAATTACTGGCTTCAGAAGCTGAATGTCTCCTGAGGATTTCAAATAGGGGATTATCAAATTAATTAGTTAAACCAAGATGTGCTTTTGTGAAGCCAAGGCCTGCTTTTCTTGTGATCTGAAATAAAGGTTTAAATGTTATTAAACCGCATACAACTCCCTCTTGTCTCCCTAATGGGGAGAGAAGTAGTTCTTTCCTGAAGTGTTGTTGTTGATACAAAGGGCTGCTTGCAGCTCTACTTGCTGCGGCACTTGTTGCTTTTATTTGATGAAACCCATTTCAAGAAAACATCTCTCACTGATCTTAAAGCACAGATTTGTGCTGAGTGGGGTCTAACGCTGCTTCTTGGTGGCTTCCCAGGCCCTCTACAGGCTGCCCAGTAGCAGCAAAGGGAATGGGGCACAGGGGTTAGTTTGGGATTGTAATGCACCTTTCTGGAACCTGTTTTCAGGGCACGGCTTAATCTGTGGGACATCTGCACAGCCATGTGCGTGGAGAGCCCAGTCCAGCGCTGAGGAGATGCCTTGGAGGCATCCACTGAGCAGCGGATTAGCAGGGGCTGGAGGTCCTGGAGTGCTGCTCTGCTGCAGCCTGCTCCTGGATTCTCTTTTCCCTTGGAAATCCCTGTGGGTATAGGAAGCTCTCTATGCTGTGCTGAGGACGGCACCAGTGACCATGCGAAGTTAACGTGGAGTGTGAGGGGATGTTTTTCTAAGAGCTCTTGGCGGCTGCAGTGCATTTGTCTGGCATGCATATTGCACAACTTCCCCAAGGTCAGACAATGTCCTTATCTGGCATCTAAAACATCTGTCCCGTGTTTCTTCCAGCACAGCTGAGTCCTATTGGTAAAAGTATTGAGCTTTCCCTGATTTGTACAACTGAAAATAAGCAGACTCAAAGGCAGAAGTTACTTGCCTGCCGCCTGCCTCCTACCTCTGTCTGTTCTCTCTTCCAGCTCTTATGGGGCTCTAGGTTGTCGTACTGCTTCAGTAGGCACTTGAGAAATACTGCAGCTCCAGAACCAGATCCAAGGAAGGGGGAAAAGAGGTGAAGATCTGAAGTTACAACCCCTAAAGGCAGAACAACCAGAATAGTTGGTGTATTAACCCCTCATGCATCCCATGCTCTTTCAACTCTGGAGAGGCCCCGCAGCCTTCAAAGTTTGGCTCACCATCCTTCCTAATGTCAGCATTTGCTGCCTTTTGCCATATTTCACCTCTGGGACAGGCTGTGCTTAGCAGTACTCAGCTGGCACCGCAGCCAGGTACCAAAGCGGTTCCCTTGGGGTGAAATTGCCCATTGGTCCATGCAGTGGACCTGGATCTGCCGGATGGGAAGCTGGAGCACCCAGATCTCTGCCAGCAGAGCTGGATGACAGCAGCCTTTTGCAGTGGCTTCAGCAATTAAACCAACCCTGAGGAAACGCAGGCCTTGTGCAAGAGTGAGTAGCTGCTCCTGCGAGGAGACAGTGCGAGACTGTGCTGGGGAACAAGCGCTGCATTGTAGTCAGCCTCAGTCAAGAGGGGCTTTTTAACACCCACTGAAGTGCTGGCTACAGCTGTCTCCCATGTGCTTGTGAGGGAAACACATCTACAATGCAGGAGAGGAGGGAAAGGCCACTTTGCAATTTATTAAAAAAAAAAAAAGGAAAAAGGCAAGCTATATTAGGATCCAGCCATGAGTAAACAGCAGTGCAGTGCCACGGCACAGGAAATCACATCGCTGCCTCTGGCTGGGATGGGGGTGAGCTGAACTCAAGCTCTTCAGCCTGGAAATTCTTGATGGGGGAAGGTGCTTCTGAGCTTTGAGCATAATGTAGGAAAGGGAGGAGGTGTGAGGTTGGGCTCTGAGCTGCTCTTGTGTTAGATAACCCATTTCCCCTCTGTTTCGATAAATAAATACCTACAGCTGTTGACTTTCCTGCATTGTTCTGGGTGGTGTTGGCTTGGGAACTTGTGGAAAGCTTTCAGTTGCCATCCCCAAAACCAAGCAGGTTGCTGCACCGCAAAAAGTATGTGCTAATGGTTATATAGTTGAGTAGGACCAGCAAGTGTTGGCTGTATGATCTCAGGAGTACCTGGCCTGAAAAGTGGGATAGGAACCAGATATGAGCTCTGTGTCCTTACCTGGTGCCCTCCCCATCTGTTTATGGGGATGCTGCAAACTCTTAGACCAGCCCCTGACAGTGCCACTTTCCTCTTTCTGGGCCTCAAAGAGCTGGAATTAGGTGGCTTGACTAACTCCAAACTTAAGGAGAAGGCAACCTTGTGCTTCCAGGTCTGTGTGAGCCACCTGAAGGGGTGAGGAAAGATGAAAGCTGATTTTGCCCTGGAGGTTCGGCCCAAGGTCTGGGTGCAGAAGACCTGACCGGTTCAGTAACAGCACAGGAGCAGGCTCTCTGCTGCATCCCCTTGGTCCCCATGGGCTCTTGAGGTGCCCCAGCCTCACCCGGGTCTGCGTTGCCCTTCATGCCTGGGGAACGCATGTTTCTGTTCTAAAAGGTGAGGAAGCTCCTGGCTTGTTCAGTAGCCCTGTGCAGGAGCCCCTTTGGTGTCTCAAAGAATAGGAAGAAGAAACAGCAAGGAAATGTCCATGAAACATCTGGGCATGAGAGGTGTGGGGGTCTCTTCTACCTCCTTTTACTCTGTGGCAAGGGCCCTGCCTCCAACAGAAATAGCTCGCACCTCTGAGAGCGTGAGGTTTGTCACAGCCAGCCATGTGCCTTGCGTGCACTGGAAGGACATTGCTGTCTGTGCTGCCTTTCTTGGAGGGTGGCAACCCATAGGGAGACTCCCAGCACCCACAGGAGGGTGTTGCAAAGGTGTAGCCACGTCTGTGGGCTGGGTGATGTGTTTGGGGAACACATAAAGGACAAAGCTACTTTCCTAATGTAGCTTTGTGTAGATGGTGAAATATGTGGTCAGAGGCTCTGCTGGGAGAAGGATTCCAGGTTTCTTATCCTCCTGCTATGAATATGAGGGGGAAGAAAGATTCTTCTGCATCCACAGACAAGATCACAAATTCCTTTAGTTGTTGTGGATGACAACAACTAGGTAGTGCCTGTGCTGGGTTGTTAATGCCCTTTGCATTGGCAGGGATGCTCTCCTTCACCCACACTGGGATGATCCACTGATCTTGTCCGCCATGGGCTGGAGGTCCTCACTGCTCTGGTGCACTGCAGACAGTGCCCTGCTGCTGTAGGGAGAAGCTGTCAGAGGCTGTGGGGAAACCCCTGTAAGCAAGGACAGCTTAAAAGACAAGCGCTGAACAGTGAGGCAGTGGCTGAGCTCTGGTCCTTGCTGTCAGTGTCACATCTCCTCTCAGGAGGACGTCTCTTTCCACTTCAGCAAAGCAAACTGCATCCCTGCAGGGCCTGTCATCCATCCCTGCTTACCTGTAGGACACTCAAAAGCAGCTGGTGTGTGGATGGTTGCCTTTGGGACTGCTCAAACCCTTGTTTGCTGGTTATGTCTGAAAACCTGCCACGAGGCTGTTGTATCTGGTGGGTTTTAGGGCCAACAGTTGGCTGTCCTCCCTGGGAGAGGAGTATCTGGACGTGCTCTTGAGCTGGAGCAGTCCTGTGGGCTCTGCTGCTGGGCTTGGGAAGGCTGTGGGGGCCTGCCCTTGAGCCAAGGCTGCAGTGGTGTTTGGTAGCAGTCGTTTCAGCAGCCAAATACCCTGTGTGCCTCTGCTGAGCTGATCCATGCAGGGGACGTTTTCCCTCCTGCTGTAGGTCCTGAGTCACCCTTCCTCTTGGGATGGGTTGGTTTGTGTGACCTTCTCCCAGGAGCAGGGACAGCCGGGTACCAGCACTGTGGCGTCCCTGATGGAGGGTCAGTCCCCACTGAGGCTGCCAAAACCCCACACTTCTCGGCCAACGCTGGGGAGACAGCTCCAGTCCGACGTCCTTCTGCCAGGTCCTGTGCCTCATGTCCAGGGCTCTGGGGCTTCGCCTGTGTCACTTCCCGCCCGGCTTCCCGTTACACAAAGCCTTTGTGTGTCAGCGGATCCTGGGATGCCCTGCGGCACCTGCCTCTCCCCTCCCTCTCTGCCTCTGCGGCTCTGCCCTTTCCCGTTGTCACTTCTGTAGGCTGCTGCCTGCCTGTTCGGTGACCTTCCCCACCGCTCGGGCAGTATTTTGGCCCCTGGCCATCTTAAACAATTAATGAAGGGGTGGAGAAACTTGCCATGTTAAATTACTTCCCCCTTTGGGAGGGGGTGAGGTCTCCACGTCTCTCGCCCGACACCAATGCAGTTTGTTGCTGTTGCCTGAAGCGGTCACTGCCTCTCTGTTTTCCTTCTAGAAGTTAGAAAAACAGTATTTCGGAGCACTCTTTTTGTATTTCTCAGCATTTTGCTTAACCTGCAGCGCTGCCTCAGGATCTTGCGGAGCAGAGAGAAACTTCTCTGGACTTAGAGAAAACCAAGCCAAGAGGAGGCAGGGGGAGGATTTTGCTGGAAACCTCTTTGGGAGGCAGGAGACTTTCTCGGGATGCCTGCCGTGGGCTTGTTCTCCTCCAGCAGCGATTCAGATCTTCACGGACGAAGGCAGCTCCCCGCCACGGAGCATCTGCATTAAGCAGGTCTGTGCAGAGGGCCCGGCGCGTCTGAGGGACGCAGATAGCAGCGATGCCGTAACAAGCAGCCTGTGAGCGTTGCTGGCTCTGCCTGCATCCGTAACGTCCCCGCAGGGCTGGGGAACGCGGCACCCTGTGCTTGCTATGCCTCTCCGCCGTCTAGCGCTGGAGTTGGCTGTCAGAGAAACCTTCAAGGTCCCCTGCTCAGCCCCGGTAGTGTCATGAGTTAGATTAGTTGGAGCTGTGCTGGGGGCGGTGAGGGCTTGGATTACAGTCCAGAACTCAAAGTGCTTCGGTGGTTCACGTCGGAGGGGAGAGGAGACGCCCCGTCGTCGCACACATGGAGGAAAAAGAGAAAAAACACTGCCTTTGGAATTGAGGGGGAATAAAAGAGGCCCGGGAACATGGTAAGGAAACCTCAGCAAAAGGCTCTCGCCCTGGGCATGAGCAGGGCTGCGCGGGATGGAGCCGCTATCGGGGAAGCCTGCCTGGAGCCAGTGCACAGCACTAATGCTGGGAGTGGGAAACGTCTCTTCTGGCGCTTCCCGTTACTGGGGTGCCACGCTGTGCCCTGGGGTGCCAGCCCTGGGTGGTGACTGCAGGGACGTGGGGCCCTTGTTGGCACTGGTGTCCCACGGGGTGCCTGTGGGGACACAGCCCTGGAGTGAGGGGCTGGGAAGGGGCAGGTCAGGCAGGGCCCTGCCTGGATGCTGGGCTCTGCTCCTGCCCTCGCTCTTCGCCAGTCTGGGGCTGTGGGTGCTGCCCCCTTGCAGACCCTTGGGAAAGAGAGGGCTTCTGCTGCTTTTCTCCTGCAGGCAAAGGTTCAGATAAACCCCCAGAGCACGGTAGGGATCCTTCCCTTTCAGTGTCAAGTTTTGCGTGTGAGGATCC
>NW_010184982.1:87825-93078 GCF_000695765.1 Mesitornis unicolor | reverse complement strand
CCGCCTGGGGGGGGGCGGGGGGGCGGCCCCCAGCCCAGCCACACTGGCGCTGCCCCGCAAACATTGGTGCCCAGCCCTGGGGTGGGAGAGGCTGGAGGGACTGCTCGCCCTGTGGCACCCACTGAGCACCAGTCTGGCTTCTGATGGTTTGCTCCTGGGCTCTGGCTGGGATCGGTGTGCCCAGCAGCCCTACATCTCCTGGACGTATCCTGCTATGTCATGGGCTGCTTCTCCACAGCAGAGGGAACAAAGTCCGTGAGGGGGACAAGCAGCTTGCACTGCTGCTGTGCTTGCCAGTGACTTGCTTTTTCTGAAAGTTCAGCTTCTGGGCTCAGAGAACCTGGGCTTTCACTGAAGGAAGAGTTTCTCAACTTCTGGCTTCTACAACCTGAGCTAAGCTCATGGACCCATGTCTCTTCCCTTTGCCACCCTCCAGCTCCTCTGCAGAGGACCTCGTGGCCCTCTGTACCCTCACATGGCTATGTCAGAGCTGTGGTGTGCTCTGCTCTCCTGTCCTGCTGTGGAGGCTTGCAGCCATCTCACTTCTCCACCCCAGTCAGGAGGCCCCCTTCCCTCACCCCATGCCTAGTGTGATCCTGGCAATTTTTGGTCTATGCTGGTTATTGTATGAGTGTGAAATAAAAGGAGAGCACTTTCTGGGGCTGTGCAGGGTGGGCACCATCTCTTGCAGTTCCATGGGCTGCATTTTGCCATGGGAGCTGCAGCAGGTCTTGTGAAGCTCTGCTTCAGGATGCCTGAGGCAGAGGCTGACTGCTGCTACTCTGCTCCTGCAAGCTGAAGGTGACTTTCTGATTCCCAAGTGCTTCATCCCTGGTTCATGTCCTTCACCTTATTCTAATGTGTGATGCAAAAGCTGCCTGAAGCAGGGGCCTTTGTGCAAAGCAGTGTCATGGCCAGGCCAGAGCCACGGTGAGTTCTGGGCGTGCAGGGACCGCGCATCCCTGCTGAGGAGGGGTTGTGTGTGTCTCAGGTGCTGAGTTCAGGCTTGGCAGCTGCAGGGAGCAGGAAGCAGAGGCCAGGCTGCCACAGACCCAACAATGGGTGCTGGCCACACTGTGGTCATCTGTGCTCTGTGGCAGGTGTCCTCAACACCTTGGTAGAGCACTCTGCAGTTTGGGAGGTGTCACCGATGGGCAGCTGAGTTGTGGCTGTAGCTCCAAGCTGTTCTGTTTGACTTGAGCTTTTGGTGTCCTGGTGAATCAACCAAACCCTGCAGGCAAAAGATTTGGATCTAAGAGAATGTGGGTCAGTCTGTTGGCTTGCATGAGACTTCCCCACAGACTCTCAGAGGCTCAGCTCCTGATGAGAGTCTGGCACAGTGCAACTGGTGGCTCCCCCATTCTGTGCAAGGCAGGTGGTGTCTGTTAGTGGTGTCTGTCATGCTGCAGTGGTAGGGGTGATGTGGTGTGTATATGGGTACCTAGGATTGTGCAACAACCTGTGCTGGAGGATGCCTAAAGCACCAAATGTGTAAGATACCTTAAACCAAAGTAGCCCGCTTCCACTAGAGACTTTTGCAGCTGTGAAAACTCCACGGTGCAAGCAAGGCAGGAGCCTCTCTGGGCTCTCTGTACCCTCCTCATCCTATTGTGGCTTTTGTGGCTTGGATCTCCCCTTCTTCCCTGGTAGGGACTTCTCCATGGGAGGAGTTGGCTTCACCTTGCCTGGTGCCTGCTGCTGGATGGGGCACAGGAGGTGGTTGGGACATATGGCTGGACCACGCTGTGCTCCACTTGAGGAACAGTTTCCACCCAAGCGGGTGTAATCCAGTGCTCTGAGGTGGATTGGCTGGAGGCAAAGCGCACAATAGCCCCACTCCTCCACTGCGTCATGCAGGGCTCTGGATCCCAGCCTCTGTCCCCAGGTTGTGAGGGTCAGCTTCCTCTCTGGAAAGTCACTCAAGATGCAGCAGCTGGCCAGGGAGCCCAGGGTTGCTTTTCCACCCTCACTGGAGTGATGGCTGCTGCTCTTCAAGGGTAGCTGAGGCATCATGGACCCAGCACAGGAGTTCAGTGAGGCTTCTGCAACTGTGTGCCTTGGTCTTGCCCGGGCTACTCACGGGGTGGCATGCACCAAGGCTGCAGTGATCACACAGACATGCAGAGCAGGGCCTGTGTGTACCGCAAGATGTGCAAATGCTGGTGCCTTCCTGCAGAGAAGTTCAGGTGGCACCTCTGTGCTGTCAGCAGAAAGGATGAGTTTCAACAGAAAATGCAATCTTTCTTTTATCCTCTGGTTGTCTCTTCTCCTGGGGTGGGAAGGAAATGAGCCTGGGAATCACAAAAAGCTTTAAGGATTGGGGATCTTCTTTCTTTATTTCTGTGCCAAAGCTATGAGCAAGATGTTGGAACGCAGACAAAGCCCAGAGACGTAATCCTGAGCACATGGAAGTGGTTTGAATGTATCTTCTCTGGGGTAACAAGGATGACAATTTGTGCTTAATGCCCCGCTTATTTCCAAAAATGCTGGGCAGGTGAACATGCTGTTCATTGTAGCAATGAAAATAAAGGCTAAGTGCAAGTGACAGGTCAGATGCATCCATGTGCCTCTGCCCAGCAGTCATTTAATGTCCCAGGTGGGAATGTGAGACAGCAAGTGGTTATGGTGAGACGTGGCAGGCGTCCAAGGAGGAACGCGCGCTGAGTGTCGGCACTTACTTCCTGAAAATTGGCATCCCGTAGTATAATCACCTCTGGCTGTGCTGCTGGCCATCTACCCACGTGTGAGCACTCCTTGCTCAGTGCGCCCTGCTCCCTGGTGGGAAGTTGGCAGAAGAGAGCAGAAAGTGAGAGCCTTGTGAGCATTCTGCTGCTGCTCTCTTCAGAAAAGATGAACATGTCTGCCTCTACATATGAGAGCACAGTCACAGCCTCTCAGCTCCCAGAGCCTAATTTTCTTGTTTTATCTCAAGCATAACACTGTGACTGAGCTGTTCAAAACTGATCCATCTGCAGAGACTGGGCATAGCTTAAACCTGAGTGTTGGTGCTGAACGTGGGTGGAAGTCACAAACATGGGGGATTCAGGCCCTTTTAGTACTAAAGTGCTAAAAAATCTCCGTTAAAACAGTTAAGGTGTCTTCTGCAGAAGATACAAACTCAACCCACCTGTGTGCACTCAATATCGGAGCACCTTTTCTTCCTATTTGTGGATCTCTATGCAGGACCCCACTGTTCCTGTCCTGCAGAGCTCAATGTAGCCAAGGCCTGAAAAAACAAGTCATAGCACCAGGTTTGGAAGTGTTGCTGACTGAAGAGCAATAAAAAGCAAGGGTGAGCTGCCTGATTCTGCTGGTGGGATGCTCTGTGCCGTGCTTTCTACACCACTTGTGCTACTTGGCTTGCAACTAGGAGTAGTGAATGGACGTGCCCTTGTGACTCGGAATGTTTGACCATGCTGTAATACCTCTCTGCTGCACAGAGTACCTCATCTCTGTTGGCTGGCCTAGTCTTTCATTAAAAAATGAACAAAAAATTGGGGCCTTTCTTGTGGTAAGTGCTCCTGGCTGGTTTCGTACATATCCCATTTTTGCATTGCTGGACACAAAGTTGAAACTTCCAAGATCGAAGCAGCACAGGATGAATCTGAAAGTCTGTCCGTCTGCTCAGATTTGCTATCCTGCCATCGGGCTGAGATGCCTAGGATGAATCCTTGCTCCAACTGGTGCAACCAGCTACTGATTTGAATGGAACCAAATGGCTGAGCAGAAGAGCAACGGGGACCAGCCACAGGCTTGCATGTGCTCCTCCTGGACATCGGTGGATGTGGTAGAGGGGACCCTCTGTGGGGCCTTATGGTCACCCACAATGGGATGTGATGCTGTGGCTGGATGGTGGTTTGAGAAAACCAATGGCTTGGTGCAGAGCAAAGCTGCAGGAGTTCTGGTGATCTGAGCTAGGTGTCCACCTTACGCTTCGCACCCGCGTTAGGTGTGGCAGTGTTCGCAGGCTCCATCAGGAGGATACCTCCCCCGAGGCTGCCCATCAAATCTCAGTGACTCCCAACAAAAACCTGGCGCTGCTGAGCCTCCAACATGGTTAAAGGATGTGGATTATTTGCTGTCTGTTGTCATCTTTCTGAATACATTTACCTTTTGAACAAGGTCCTTCTCATACGCTCAGGAGGCTGGTATGCAGACCCGTTAATGGATCAAGGGGAAAAATGCCTGTGGATGTATTCTCCTTTGTGTTTGGGCTTATAACCACCCACGTTTTGGCATACATCCCTTCTGTGCACAAAGATGTCTTTTAGAAATTGCTAGTTAAATCTCCACCCTCCTTTGATATGTATGGAAATAATGGGACACGTGAGACTGTTTTCTGTTTGGAAAAAAAATCTATAAAGGGAGTAGCTTTAAAAGTCTGTGTTTATTCCTTTCTAACTCAGGAGTATAGTAAATGCAATGCCCTGAATTTGACTGATTTACTTTGCTTTCCGGCAGGCATGTATTTAGTGCTGTACCTGAATACAGGGGAAATGTTTTCATCCGACTGCAAGTCCCAAGCTTGGCTGCTAAGGGGCAGGAGAGCCTGAGCATGCGTGTGCCTGCTCCCCAGCGTGCTCAGAGTCTTGGAGCAAATCTGGGTCCCTCTGACCAGGAGCACCTCTCCCTGCAAGGCACAGACTGATGCTTCTTGCGGTGGCCCCAGGTTGAGCTGGCATAGTCATGGCTATCTCTGGGCTCCCTGCTCTGTCCTTCTGGCTCATCCTTCCTCACAGCTGGTGTCTGATCACTACTGCCAGCTGTTTTCTCATATCAAAGGTGTATGGGGATGTGCTCCTTCAAGGAAGGGTCCTTGGGTGCTTACTATTTTCTCATGAGATCAGCCAGCCCCTCCTGGAATTGCAGCTTGGTTTCAGAGTGGTTTCTGTTCCCCATTGGCATAGCAGGCCTTGTATTTCATGAGCACGTGGCCATACACAGTGTTTAAGGCCAAAAGAAACCGTGGCTCATCTGTTAAGCGATGCTGGGTCCATGGAGTGTTAGCTAGCTCCCACATTGAGCCTGGGAGCTCTTTTCTAACTAAAACATGGTATTTTCTTAGTGGTGCCCACCTTCAATTGTGGAGGCTGCAAGAGATGGTGAACCCACCAGTTCCCTCGAGCCTGTCCAACAGCTCATGCACCTTGCAGAGGAAGAGATGGGATCTGAATATGATCCAGCCACAGCCTTGAGCTCAGAATGTGTGCAAAGCTGGCCTATAAGTGATAATCTAAATGCTGACCCTGTGAA
>NW_010184982.1:84286-87794 GCF_000695765.1 Mesitornis unicolor | reverse complement strand
GCTGGCCTGCTGAAGGATTATCATTTTCTCTCTGAGCACAGGAGGCTGCCCATCTGCTGTAAGATGCCCCCAGATGGGTGTCTGAACGCACGATGTTGGCTATGGCCTCATGCCTCCAATTAAAAGGTGTTAAAATGACCTGACCTGTTTGGCTAAGAACTTACTGAGGGTATTTTAGAGCTGGCTGGTATAAACAAGTCTTTCATCTGCCTAGAGCACCCTGTTACTTGGTAGGTGTTAGGCACAAATGGTAAGGAGTACAAGATGCTACTGCTCAGGTTGGTTTGCCAGATGGATGCCAATGCCTCAAGTTGAGAGTGGAGCAAATACTGTAACTAATAATAAGATGAACAAAGTCAAGCAATTTGTTCTGTTGGGTAGCAAAGAGAGATTTTAGTGCGTTTGCAAGAAGAGCCCTGTAAAGAAAGGGAGTACATTTTAATATCCCAGGACTTGTCTTGTGTAGGAGCTATCTGGGAAATTCTTGTCTTTGTCTGTGATATCTAACAGGATTTAGGAAGCCTTGTCTGAGCCTGCTGTAGGAATGTGACACTTTGAACATGGAGATCCATGGCTGGACTGGTGGTGCCTGAGCCAGGGCAGACCATGCAATCTGATGGTGGGAGTGAAGAGGAGAGCCCTGGGGGGTTTTGGGGAGGTGGGGAGGTGTATGCGGCTAACGCTGGGCAGTGAAACCACAGCCACTACGTGCTTATGCTCTTGCTGCCTGAGTCTGTTGCTGCGAAGGGTGTTTTGAAAGTACTTTGAAGCTTTGCTTCACGTGGAGTGCAGCTTTGCTAATTAATTGCATGGCTAGATCTATGCCAATGATATTTCTAAAAATCTGTTCTTAGACAGTTATTTCAGATTAAGGACTTAATCCCTTGATTAAACTAAACCAAAATAAGCTGGTCTCCAGCTGTAGGATGGTGTTTTATACACAGCTCTTCTCACCCACTTACAGGCCCTTGTTTCAGCTGCAAGATGTCTGCTTAAGGACACGGCTTTGGTCTGTTCTCTCACATGCCCTTTAAACACCCCTATCATCTCCCTGATCTATTGCTAATAGAAAGTAACAGCCTTTGGGAGCAGAGGCTCACTCCTTGCTCTGAGTAAGACTTGCATCCTGCTGAGTTCACGGAGAGCTCAGTTACAAGCAAGATACATCCCTGTGAGGAAAGGCTTATTTCCATTTCCCAGCTCTGCCCTATAGGGTGACTTTCTTGGATTGTGGGTCACTGTTTTGTCCCCACTTGGACCTCTTCAATCTGTTCAGCAGTTGTCAGCAGCTTTCCTGATGTGTTGGGTGTTGCACAGCCAAAGGAGAAAGCCACAAGCCCTGCTCCAAAGAACCTGGACTGTGAAAACCTAAAGGAAGGGTAGAGAGGAGTAACACGGACAGAGAGCTCTGGTGGGAAGAGGTGCCGTGTGCCAGACTGCTGTGTCTGACGGATCGCACCAGGTTATGTCTTTGGCAAGGATGAGTATTGGTGTATGGGTTTGTTAAGAGCAGGTTTGCTTCTTTGTTGCTGTATCAGACTCATGTAAACATCCTGCTGGGCTGCAGGGCTTTCAGGCAGGGGAGCAGGCATCGGTGACTGTTGCTGGTTGAGTTGCCATATACCAACATCTGTGTTTGATCACCTGGAGCGTGATACAGAGCCAGGGATGTGCCTGTACCAGATCACCCCTGTCCTCTACCTCATGCCAGGACAAAGTGCAGGTAGTAGACAGCACTGGTGTAGCTGTGCACTAGCTCCAAAGCTCGAGCCTGCCAGGAGGTCATGCTTCAATTTCAAAGCAATTTGGGATGTCCCCCTTGCGTGAAAACAAACCAACCCTGGCTGGCCGAGGGATCGCCCAGCTTTGGTTTTGCCTTTCCCCGGCTGAGCACGCCCAGACTTACAGCTTGCGCAGAAGCAGGACCTCAAAGCTGAAAAGCAAATACATCATTTTTTCCCTTTGTTTAATTAAATGAGAGATCATGAGTTAATCGCTTCCAAGCGCTTGTTTTCCTGCAGCGCCTGGAATGATAATCCTGCGCACTGCCCAGTAGGAGCTGCTTTGGCTGCTGCAGCCGCATCAACCAGGAGAAGGGCCGGGGGAACAGAGGGAGGCATCTGGAAATGATTCTCCAAGCGCCGTCTGCGGAGCACCACTCCCTGCAAGGCTGTCGGAGCTGGTTTATCCACGGGCTGTGGAGCCATCCTGCCTGCCCCGGTGGCAGGGGAGCCCAACCAGGCTACAGCCATGGCATGCGGAAGGCAGCTCGCTTTTGAAGGTACAGCCCATGAGCAAAACCGGCCTGGGTGAGACTGCAAACACTTTCCTCCCAAGTGGAACTGGGTGCTGTGCTTTTCTCCCTGAAAAGCCTGAAACAATAGCCCAAAGAGCAGGTAGAGCCATTCCTGGTTATCTCACAGGAAGGTGGTGTAATTACAGCAGTGTGAATGCCTACCTCTGTAGCCACACCACTTAATAGTACATTATTTTAGCGAAAACATCCAGAGGCAGGCAGGGTGCCGAAGGCAGGCGCCCTCCTCCCAGCCTCCCCCTGCGCCTTGGAGCAAGCAATAGCGGGGGGAGCTGGCACTTGCTCTGGGAAGATTTTTCTCTCTTGAACTCATTGCCGCTGTGATTAGAGTGGCTCAGGAAATGGGGCTGGGAGGGTTCTCCTCCCTGCAGAAACAGAGTGGGAAATCTCAAATTTTGTTAGAAAAACAAGCCTCCTTTTTAGCCAAGCACCTTTTTGAACAGAGAACCGTCTCATTTTTAAAGGCAAAGTGGCCTGGCTTTCAGCTTTGTTTCAGAAAGTGGAAAGGCTTCGTGGAAAGCCCAGAGGTCTGCTTTTACTGGAAACGAGGTTTCTCACGTCAGCTGAGAGCTGAGCAGCCCCAGCCAAGCGGCGCAGCACGGCAGCCTTTGCTGGCGGAGGGACCGGCTCACCCGGCCCCGCTCAGTGCCTGCTGTGCGCTCCTTCTCCCCCAGCCCCAGAGCTGGCTGGGGGCCATGGGCAGGCGCTGTGCTGTGATGCTTGGAGCTCTGCCTCTCCCCAGTTTCGCTGTTCTTTCTACTTTCCAGTTCTGCGGTGTGGGAGCATTGGGTCATTTCTCTCTCTCTCTCCCCACCTTTGCAGACTCTGATCTCCCCTGTCCTGCTTTCATGCTGTCGGTACGTGGGCAAGAGAGGGAGAAAATGGGTGCGTGCAGGATGCGGCCAGGCTCTGGGCAGCCAGCAGAAGGAGAGCCAAGTTTTGGGAGCTCCTGACAAGGCCTCCCTGGCTGAGCAGGAGCCGAGACACTCGGTGACTCAGAGCTGGGTGTACCACGGGCACCGCTCGCTGTGCTTGCAGCCTCTTCGGCTCTGCTCCACTGCCCAGCTATGCTCCTCGCTCTGCCAAGCCACGGCAAGCGCTGGATTTAACTGGGGTACGTTGGGATGTATGGTTTTATTTTTTGGCCGCTCAGTTGGGGGTCTAGGTTTCTCAGAGCAGAGCTGCAGATCTTTT
>NW_010184982.1:78808-84272 GCF_000695765.1 Mesitornis unicolor | reverse complement strand
ATGACTCCTCAGTGTGTTACATGGGCCAGTCCAGCCTGCTAGAAAGGAGCATTGTCTGTCATAAGTTAAATAGCTAGGCTGGCCTCATCATATTGATGGTTTTTCGGAGTCTTCAGACAACATCTGGGCTGTCAGCAGGGAAGACCTGTGCCTTTTCATGTTCTCCTTGACCAAAACTCAGCCTTTTGTAGAAAAAATTCTTGAGTAAGCGTACTGATTTCTTATTAAAGGGTGTTCGGGCGAGTTGCAGGGAGAATGCTGCTGGGGCTTTGTGGGCCCAGGTGGATCCAGCAGCGTTGCAGCCTGTCCCTGCACCGACTTGCGTTGTCCCAAGCCACTTGGGTTGCTGTCCCAGTCACTTGCTGGGAAAGCACAGCTATTCCGATACCGCACAAGGTGCATAGCCCTGGGGATCTTCCCTCTGCAGGGCAGGCTGACTTCTTGTTCTCCATACCCGTAGGAAGCTCTCCAGCATTCAGCCTTAACTGGTGAGCAGCAAGTCCCAAAGAGGAAGAAGCTGAGTTCTGAATCAGAAAGAAATGTAGCATGGCAGGAGTTCCCAGTTGCTGGAGCTGCTACGTAGCTCTCCCCATGCCCACAAAGGTAGGCAGAAAATTGGTGCACCTAGAAAAGCCCAAGAAGCTCCTAGTTATTCCAGGTGCCTCTTAGCAGGCTCTACTCCCATCCTGCAGCAGCTGCTTGCACCAGGAGAGGTAGATGTTGTCCCCTGAGCAGATGTTGTCCCCTGATCCCAGGCTCCCTTTTCTGCTGCCTTTGAGTCCTGGGTTGGGGCTTCTGCCCAGGCACTTGCAACCTCGCCTCTCTGTGACTCCTGGTTCTTGCTACAGTTTGTGATGGGGAGAGGGGCTCTTCTTGCTCCCCTGCCCTCCCAAGTGGGCTCACGCTGGATTGTTCCTGGCATCCAGCTCTGTCCACAGAGCCCATCCCATCCCCATGTGCTGCTTTCCTCTTCCCTCACTGTGCTCCAGCCCTGCACTGGCAGCCAGCTCCCAGCTGAGTAGCGGTGAAAGCCGGTATGGCCGGACGTGACCTTAACCTGGGCTTTATTTAGTGCCTTGATTTATAGAGGAGTTATTTTAAAAGCATGTTTCTCTTTTGGGAGGTGTGGTGACTGTGTGGCAGTGTGGTGGCAGTGAGCTGGAGTTCATGGGTCCTCCCGTGCTATTGACAAAGCATTTGAGTCTTAAGACGCCTTTTGTTTGGGGAGATGCTCTCTGACTTGCTTGGAAAGCACTCCTATTTGCTTTTGTGCTGGGTGGCTGGAAAGGAGCAAGTGTGCAGGACCTTTCCCATGAGGAGGATGGGGCAATGCTGTTGGAGGCAGGGAATTCTGAAATTTGCAGTCCCTGGAGGGGACCGCTTTCTCCAGGAGGCTCCTGTGCTCTGGCAGCTCTTGGGGGCTGCTGTGTCCTGGCTAAAGTGGAAGTGTGCCAGGGCAGGAGTGCCCTCTCCTTGAATCCTTGCTGGGTTTAAGTTGTTATCCTCCTCTCTGGGTGCTGTCCCCTCATGCCTGTTGGCGGTTGCATCACCTGCTTGAGATAAGGGATGTGGTTTGTGGGTAGGGATGGGCTCTAGACTTCAGGTTTGTTTGCCTCTGGATTTCAGGATGCTGTCACTTTCTTCTTCAGTTGTTGTGTATGAATTCTCCAAATCACAGCTCTTCCATGGGTATGGCAGCAGGCACTGCCCGCAGGGTGGATGTGTGAGGCTGTGGCCATCTGTGCTCCAGCATTAAGTGGCAGAACCATGGGGTCTCTTGCAGCCCTTGCTGAGGCCCTTTCCTCAGGCCCCTCTGCAATCAGAGAAGTTAATTAAGTACAAATAAGCAGCCCCATTCCTAGGATTGCAGGTTGGTTTAATGTGTCTGTGATTGGAGGCAAATCTGCTGCTGTGGCAGACTCCAGGCTCTGCCATGTTTCACCTTCCGTGTTTCAAGGTGACTTCTGAGGCTCTGTCACGCTTCACCCGGTCAGGACCCATTCCTGAGAGGCTGCCCTGGGTGGGTGGGAGCACTGAAAAGCAGCGCTGCCTCTGTGCTCATCTGTGGCACGTGGAGGCTGCGTCCATCCTTGTTTTGTAGCTGCCCAAGGATGCTGGTGCTACAGCACAATGCAATGTAGGAATTTGCTCCCCCGTTTGGGGCTTTTCACATGGAATTAGCAGAGGCTGGTGAAAATGCCTTCTCTTTCTACCAAATGGTAGGGGTTTAAAGCTTCTCTCTGTCCCTTTAAAGCCTACACAGCTGTCATGGCTCCATGGTATGGTATAGTCTAGCCAGAGAGAGATAAAGCCACTGCTAAGGAGTGCACAGTTAGCACTGAGCTCTGCAAATGCTACAGGCTATGGTTATTCTGTATTTTACTAAAGGAAGGGTAATATACGCCTTGGTTTATTTTAACCATATAAAGGATTTTTGATTCGGTGCCAATGTTAATAATTGTCTTGTGAAGGCTTTTTTTTAGGAATGGTGTGAGAACCTTAGAGCGATGCACTGACTCATGTGCAAATATTTTGACTTCTTTGTTTTGTTTGCAATTGTTAACCAATTTCATTTCGGGGGGGAATTGATAGCTGAATGAGTTTTGCTCTAGCAAGGGAAGAGTTATGGGGGCAGAAGACAGCACAGAACACCCCTTGTCCCCAGCTGGTTTTGACTGAGATTTTTTGAACCTGTGAATGTGGAAGGTCAGGGGGAAATTATTATCGCTACTGTGACAGTGTCCAAGCACTTGTCTGGGTTTTCTGTGGGGCTGGTGTCGGGTGGGAGAGCACCTGAGCAAAGGCCAATTTTGTCTGACAAGGCCACGGTCGCTTGCTGGGACAGGTTGGTGTTAAGAGAGGTAACCGGAGCTGTGCTCGCCTTCAGCTGCCTGCGCTTGGCCTCTCTGTCACTTCACAGGAGTGTGAGAGAGGAATGATGTGTAAAGTTCAGTGCATTATGTCAATATTTAGCAATATTATTAATATACCCAATTGTGAGAGGCTTTGTGTTGGGCTTGGTACCCATTTCCCTACCCTACAGGCCCCTTCATGCCTTTTTTAGCAGGTCCAGAATACCATGTGAAGGGAACACTTTGTATTTAGGCTGCCCTCTTGGGTCTGTACAGTTCATCCCATGGTTTCCCATTGATCTGCTTTCTCTCCCCATATTTCCTGAACTCTGCTGAGTTCTCCCCTCACACCCTGCACGGGGATGGTCTTGACCAGAACCATGCAGCGAGCTGCAGGCTGTCAGCTCTCAGCAGTTTTCTCTTGACCTCAACAATATCAAGTGGAAGATTTTCTCTGAAGACCTGTTTCTGTGGAGAAGGAAGTACCTGAGAACTGGGCTTTCAATTTCAATTAATGGAATAAAATATGAGGTTTGATATTGTTCTTTTCTGAAAGAATCTTGTTCAAAACAGCCTTCTCCTCCCATTTAGGATTAGTGTTAAATGCTTGGTCCTAGCATTCAACACTTGGAAGGGCGCACATGGGGCTCCTGCTTTTTGAGTCCTTGGGTTAAGAATATGAAAAATAGCTCCATAACTTCTGTTGATCTGGTTGCATTGACCTTGAGGGGTATTGCAAGGAGGCAGCTGGTCTCTCAGAAGAGTTGCGAACACTTTAGGAGCCTGCTGCTATTTAGTCTTGCTTGTTGCTGACATTGGAAGAAACAGCAGGAAAAAGAATGGAGCAGTGCTGTGGGCAGCACGTGGTTTACCTGTCACCTGTGTTCTGCCGGCTTGGTGCAGGCAGGGATTGTGGGGGCATTGCCTGGGCATCCTCGTCTCTTCTGCACAATCCTGCAGGCTGTCCTACAGGAAGGCTTTACAACAGACAGGGAGTTTACACTGTGATTAAAACACCTGATGCTGTAGAGGAGGAATTTAAAGATCACTGAGCTGTGAGAGATGGGGCAGCTTGCATGAGGAGCATCATCTCCTCTGCGGTTGCAGGTCAGTTCAGGCTTGCTCTGAGACGTGTGTTTTCTCAAGCCAGTGGAGGTGTCTGGAGCGATGAACGTGTTCTTCCATGGAGTGGAAGCAGCGAAATGGTTTGCTTCCTCCTGGTCCCTTCATCCTACTGTTCCCCAGTGGTGGTGTAAGCTGTTGTGGCACTGCTTTGTTTAACTTTCTCCCCTGATCTGGCTGTGGGACTGAGGTGTGTTTTCAGGCATGTCCATGCAGCTGTTCCTGTTCTGCAGGAGGCTGTATGGCTTCTGGGCCAGCGGCTCAAATGCTTCCCTTGTCTCTAGTGAAGGGAGGTGGATTTAGATCAGATGAGAATCTGGCCAGATACCTGAGTAAGCTTTCATTTGGTTTTGTAGCAAAACTCACTCCCACTGGCCCTGAGTTAGCCAGAGGAGTGCCCTCTAAAATAGAAAAGAAAGGAGGGATCCTGATCCTCTCTGCAGATGTGTACAGATTTATTTTTTAATTATTTTTTGGCAAGCTCTCTTGATTTACACCCAAGCAATAGGTCAGAATTTGGCCTCTAGAACTGGAATTGGTCTTGACACCGTGGGCAGGCTCTGGCTGGCAGGCTCTTCCAAATGAAGGTGGAAGTAGGGAAGCCATCGCCTTTAATCCCCGGGCAGCAAACGGGCATCGATGTGTGTGCTCAGGCACCAAAGGCCACCCTGTTCACACGCAGTCTGTGGATCCTGTTGTGAGGCATCTCTCACTGCAGAAAATTCCTGGCTCCCACCGCGAGCTTTTCATGTGAGGCAAACAACTTTGAATAATGAGGAATCGCACTGGTGAGTGGCTTTCCCCGGTACCAGCCTCCAGCAGCTTATCTTGCGTGGGGACTTCAGCCCAAATGTTGCCCTTGCAACTCCCCTCAGCCCTCTGAGGAGCATGACACCGGGCTTTAACGTACCCAAGCGCCACCAGCATCTCCAGACCCAGGTATCCAAAACGTGGGGCCTGCCGATCTGTCCACCCCATGATAGTCTCGCCCGCTCGCACGCACTCACGTGCTGTGGTAATGGTTTAATAGCAGCCCCACCCAGCACAGTCAGGAGAAGGACTTGCTGCGTAAGCAAAAGCTGGGATTTCTCGCCGCTGTGCGCAGCGCTCTGTGAGCACTCCGCTCGCGTTTTGGGAGAGCTTTTTTGTGTTTACCTGGAATCACTGCTGCCAAAAGAAGCTAGAAAGGACTGCAGTTTGCTCCTTTGAACTTCTCTCGTCCTGCATGCGGAGATGGCTGCGCTCCTGGGCGTAGGACTCATCAGGGCACCGGGGCGTACCGTGCCGCGGTACCGCTAATGCTTTGTCTCTTGGCAGGACTCGGAGTCGCTGGACGGTTGCATTCAGAGTACGTTATCAGCACTCTACCCCCCGTTTGAGGCTACCGCAGCCACTGTTCTGTGCCAAGTTTTTGATGTGGTGGAGAAGACGTACCGTGGGGATGGACTGCGCTACCTCATAGACTTCCTGATTCCAGCCAAGCACATCCT
>NW_010184982.1:77230-78777 GCF_000695765.1 Mesitornis unicolor | reverse complement strand
CAGCAGGATGCCTGTGTGAGTACATCATGTTCTCCAAGGCCTGCAAAGGCTTTCTTGGAGAGCTTTCTTTCTGCTCTCGTATGTAAAATGGCTGTCAAAAAGTGTGTGCATGGGTATGGCAGCCTAGGTGGGAGGGCAGACAGACAATTAAGAAACAGTTGAGAAATTGTTAATGAAGCTTAACTGTGCAGAGATCAGATGTGGAGCAGTGCCCTCACCTTCCTTAGCCAGGAACACCAAACAGAAGGCTTAAGGGATTCAGAGGAAGAGGCTTAGCAAAACGTTTGCTGGATATGGCTGACTCGGGTGGCTTCTAACCCCAGCTATTCCCTGGCCCTGCAGATGAAGGTGTTGGGCTCTTGCCACTGGCAGGAGGATGTGCGGGGCAAAATGCTGCGAGTCGGTGTTTTTCCCAGAACTCTGGCTCCACTTTGATGGTTGCTGGAACAGTCGCAGGGCTCAGTAGCCCCGAGGAGTCACGTTACATTTACTGCCAGAACGAGTCCAAGATCAACGTGCTTTACTGTTGGGAGTCTAAAATGTTAGAAATGATGAGTCAAATGCCTCCATCACAAACTTGGCTCAAAGTCTGCAAGGTAAAAAAACAGCCAACCCCAACAACCTAAAACTAGGGTTTGTCCTAGCTTTCTTGTCTCTGAATCCAGAGGGTATGTGTGGCCAGGCTTGTGGTAGAAGTCCTTATGGTGGAGGGCAAGGGACTTCTGGGAGGAGAAAAAGTATTAAATGGAAGCTGAAATAATCGCTCATTTGTCTCGGGGAGGTGAAATGCTGGGGGAGAGACAGCCATCACATACGATGGATCCATGTAACAACCCTTGGGAGATGGTCACCTTGCAAGTGTTTTGGTGCAGTGTTTGTCCTGCCATGTTGTCACCAACATCCAGCTTGGTGCCAGCCATGTGTCTGTGAGCCCAGGAAGATCCAAGGTTGTGTATAAGGATTTTGAGGAGCTGCTTTCTCACACCCTGAGCACTCAAATAGGAATTATTGCATTGGTTTATCCAGCTGCAGTTTCTAATGGCATGGTGGTTTTCCCCTTTAAAGACACAAACGGCTTTTCGTTTGTACAAACTAGTAATTATTGTGAGACATTTCACGGCTTTTCCCAAACCGCCTCCCTCACCGAAGGAGACAAGGTAGCAATTTCCCCACTCCCTGAGATCTTGGCAACTTCCAAGTGCCCGGCAGCGCCCTGGGCAGGCGAGGTGTGGTGGAGGGGAGGGAAGGAAAGCGGCCTGGCTTGTGAGCTGGGCCCACAGCGCTGCTTTCCCAAAGGGGAGGTGTTTGGGGCATGGACAGGGGTCTGCTGGATAGAGAGGGGACCGTCCCGCCCTGGGCGGCCACGCACCCACCACAGGACACGGCTGCCCTCGGGCCCAGGCCCCTGTGGGACAGGGGTGTGGTGGTAGGGAGGGGCTTGTGCTGCCCGACAGCCAATGGGAGGACAGATGAGGTTGTGGCAGCCAATAGGGTCGTGGAGCTGTCTTGATAGGCCTGGGGCTTTGGCCGGGCTGGGGCCGCCGGGG
>NW_010184982.1:39378-77105 GCF_000695765.1 Mesitornis unicolor | reverse complement strand
GGCGGTGAGTCTGAGGTAGGAAAGATGAGGATGGTGGGCCCGGGGAGGTCCGAGGAATGAGAGTTGCGGATCCTGAGGTGAGAGAGTGCTGGGCCCTGAGGCAAGAGAGGTGTGAGGGTGATGGGCCCTGAGGGATCCTGTGGTGGGAGAGGTAAGGGCGATGGGCCCTGGAGAGGCTCAGGGTGCTGGTGGCCCCCTAGACTGGCCTGGAGCATGGGACCATGGGCCATGGAGGTAAGAGTGGTGGCTGAGGTATTCTGTTGGAGGGGGAAACCAGTATGGTGGGGCAGTCCTACAGAGGCAGCTCTGTTTGGGAAGGTGGTGCAGGGGCAGGAGCCATGCTTGGAGCCACCCTCCTGTCACAGAACCAGGAATGGATGGAGGTGGTTCTTTCTGGTGTTCCCTGACCTGCCCAGGAGCCACAAGGTGTGGGGCTTGTTGAAGTGGTGTGGCTGCCACCTCCAGGGAGGGCTGTGCAGGGCTCAGCCTTCGGTATTGGGGGCTTTTGCTGCAGTGTGAAATGTCTGGGAGAGTGGGCAGCAAGAGGCAGAGTACAGGCACAGGCCTCTTAGAGTGCAGCTGGATGCCTTGAGCCTTTCCTCCTTGCTTGTGATCCTTTCTGGCCTTGACTCATGCTTTTGTACTTTCAGAGTAGCAATACAGGGAGATGAAGGGAAGCTCTAGGTAACCTTGTACTGTCTTTAGACGTGAGCCTAGGCTATTCTGTTTAGAGGTTTGCTTATTTGACTTTTTTTTATTATTGCTGAAAGTTATTTCTTTCACTTCTTGTGGTCTCCTCTTCCCTGCCCTGTCTTTTGTGTTCACAGTCTGAAATCACAGGACTATTTCTTGTTACTTGTTCTTTAAAAGGTTTGTCTCCCTTTTAGAGAGTCTAAACAAAAGGAGAGTTTCTGTCTTAGTTTGTAGTTCAGCCTAAACACACTAAAGGGAAAAGAAGTAACTCCTGTATGAAAGACTACTGTATGAAATTTTGAGAGAGCTAGATGATTTATTTAAACCTCTGCAGTGACAAAAGTGTCAGTGGCTTCATGAAATATTAGACAAGGTCATAAGCTTCAGCTGGGCACATTAAAATCAATAGCTTATATGTGATCCCCAGGAGCTGGAGAAGGGGGTGTGGAGGGGTGTGTCTCTGCTTAGCAGAGAGTGGGAAACCAGCTTTTGCCTCTGGCCTTTAGATGACATCCTGAGCTAAAGGGACTGTTGGTCTATTCCAGCCCAGCCTTCCTCATAGCTCTAGGAGCTACCAGCTTTGTGCCGTCTTTGGCATTGGTGTCCAGCTCTTTCCTCAGAGGCAGCTTTATTCCTGGCTGCAACCGCTGGGCATAGAGTCTGTTCCTGGCACTCTTCTGACAAGCCTGGTTTGGCTCAGTAGTGATTGGACATGAGAAGAGCAAATACTTGAGCATCAGTGAAATGTTAAAACAGCTGAAATAAGCCTCTTCATGTAATCTTCCCTTTGAAGGTGCTTTTTGGAGCAGGAGCAGCATGAGGATGTTCCACTTCTAAAACTCTGAAACACTTAGGCAATTGAAGGATGTATATTTCTGCTTCCATGTTACTCTAGCCCTTGCTGCAGTTTTAGACCATAGCTTTGCAGGTTTGTCAGGAACTTTTAATACATCCTACATTTTCATTGATGCTATTGCTGAGATTTCTTCTACTTGTCATTTGTCAGTTGGCTGGCAGGCAGGTCATCAAAGCTGTGAGGTTTGGTATGGGGTTTCTTTGTCCCTCACTTTTCAGTCATATAACCTGTTTGTAATACCTTAGGAACTGATTATTTGGGGTTTTTTTTTTGCCTGCCCAGAAGGCCCTTGGTACAGATAGCCTTAATATACCTACTAGGAGATATTCTAACTGCAGAAGAGGGTTGATGTGGTACGGTTTAGGGTGCAACTGTACAGTCTCTTCTGGAAAACTGCAAATACTCTTTTTTTTTTTAAACATTATGTACAAAATACTTGACTTGAGCACTTCTGTAGGCGATAAAAGCTGTATTGACTGAGGTGCACTGTGAGTCTGGAGCTTGATAGAAAAGTCTCAAGTGCATCCAGCCTGAGACTTGCTGAAGCCAGTAGCAACTCCAGCAAACTGTGTGCTGCAAGAGGAGGTCTTGGTTTGCTGAATTGAACTGTGCTGCGTAAGAAGGGGAACAGTTCATGTGGCGGATCTCTGTCTCAGAGATCAGAAAGCATGAGAAGACAAGACTGCAAAGCTTAGCCTCTGAGGGAAGTACAAGCAACTGTTTATTAGGTTATAGGGCTTTTTAACTTAATAGAAAGAGAAAAGAAAGGGAGGTGGGTCTGCTCTGAATTCAAGGTTAGAATATAAAGGTAATATTAATATGATCCTTCAAAGAATGGAAACTAAAGTAAGATTCAGTTTAGTAGTGATGCAGCGTGTAGGTACAATAGCAAGGCAGTTGCACGGAGGTAACAGAAATAAAACTGCCGTGACTGAAATGGATACAGAATTGACTATGTTGAAGAAAAGGGACTGGCTGGTCTCCATCCTGGAAAATGGAAGAAGTTGCCATGTAATGCTGGATGGCTGATAACAGGGATTTTTATTGAATCTGTTAAGTCAGGGCTAGTAACAAAACAGAGAACAAGCTGAGCATACAACAACCTGCACTGAGCAGGGACTGAATTAACTGACCCATTAAAAACTGAATAACGTTTTTTCATGTGGTTTACTCCAGGGCAGGTAGTGTAGGACTAGTCTTTTTCATAAACCAAGTCTCTCTAGAGAGAAAAGTTTGTCTAATTTGTCCTGTAAATGACTTATTATGGAGTCATATGGAAAATGAATTACTGTGTCAAAGGGATGGAGGTTTATGCAAGTATTGCAAGATGGGTAACAAACTGGTGAAAGGGGGGGTGTTTGCACTGCAGTGGAAACTGAGTTGGAAGCAGGAGTCATGAGTCACACATTACTTCTCATCCCTGACCTTGGCTTAAAAAGTAAGAGTGTATGACAGATATCTGTGGTGAAACCAGTCTGGGAGACATGAACGATAACTAAAAAGAGGAGGAGGAGGAGGGTGATAAATATGTTACACAAGATGAGCTCTAAAACTTTGTACTTAAGTTTTTATAACGGTAGACTCAGAGGGCAAGCATGTGCCTCTACAAAGGAATACGCAGGAAGGATGAAGGATGTTTTGTGCTTTTGAACTCCTGAGCAACTTTGCATCAGATGCAGTGAGGATAAGAAACCTGGCTGGGCTGAAAGCAAAGATTGATGAACATTGGAAAGAAATTACTTGATGCCATTACCTGTGTCAAGGTGTGTGAGGATCCAGGAGGTTCCTTCCAGTTCTGTGTTTTCTCTGTTGTATGGCAAAATATTTGAATTAAAGTATTTTTTTTCTTTCATCTGTCTGGCCTGCAGAATACAGCTTTTTATAAATCACTTTCTCTGTCAAGACTTACATGTGACCGTGTAAGAGAGACAATATGAAATGTCTGAAGTCTGATGCTGCCAATATTAAAGTCCTTGGGCTTCTAGATTATGGCTTTCTCATTTGTTTTGCATCTGATACAAGCGAATCCTATCTAAAGCCTTGTCATGACAGAGAAAGGTAAAATTAATCATGAAGCTGATGGCTTATGTCAGGACTCAGTTTTGAATCTTACTTTACCCAAACAGAATCAAGTTCAAAGCAGTGATTTTATTTTTTGAAGTTGTGATAAAGCTGTAAATAGCTGAGTCAAGTCAGTTCAGCCATGAAGTTTCACTACTTTTACTTGTTGGTGATTTGTCTGGGACTTGTCCTGAGTGCTGCTATATTTTGGGAATGACGAAATCTCTGGTATAAGTGTAGTTACTCGCAGCTTGCTGATGCAACTTGCTGTGTTCTTTCCTTGTGGTCCTGCTATGCTTTCTTCATTTCCTGCCTCCTTTCTCCTGCTTTGTCTCTACAGTATCTGGTAGGTTGCAGCCATCCCTTGCTGCTGCATCCCGTGTAGCATGTCTCCACCCGTCTTGCATAGGCTCTTCATAACACCAGATGAGTGATGCTTTGTACCTGGCTCCATGCTCTTCAGTTTGGCTTAACAAAAATTGGGTGGAACATGCTGCATACTTCAGCAAAGCGAATAAGGGAATAAAAACAAGCTCTCGGACAGACCTTGGCATTTTCATTCTGCCTTCCCTCATCAGCAAAGCTTTTCATTACCTCCCTTTCAGCAGCCCTCAATCTAAAGACCCAGCACTGCTTCACCACAGAAAAGACATTTTGCAGTGGCAGGCTGACAGTGGCATCCTATGCCATGAGGCTTCTGTATCTACCTCTTTCCAGCAGGTTGGCTTCAAGGGTACCTGGTACAGCATAGAGCTCGCTGTGGGCACTCTGGAAATGATGCATTTTATTTAGCCACCTTCTCTGTTAAGGCTGTGGATGGTCTCTAGTTGAGGGCAGTGTTTTTTGTGCGTGCATTGTAAGCAGACTGCTGCCTGCCTGCGTTTCTCTAATGGCACTTGGTTAGGGGTGCTGGATGGTCTGAATTTTCACTTTCTTGATCACTCCAGTTGTTCCTAATGGGTCAGAAATGAGGTAGACACGGGGTCGCCAGGCTTGAGCATTGGGAGGGAGAACTCGCAGTTTCTCTGGCCTGGGGTTCTGGTGCTTAGACCTCTCCCTGTCTGTGGTGACCTAGCTTTAAAACAAGGCTGGGACTTCTGGCAGCTGGTTGGTTCATATTCAAATTCTGAGATGCTGGTGCTTTGTGTTGGTAGCTTTTCTTGTGTCTGCCTTTTGAAGAGAAGACTTCAGTATGGAAAGTTCCTCTAATAACCAAAGACCCTAAGTTCACTATTCTGTTGCTACAGCTGTGAAAGAGAAGCAATGATCTCTGTTGTCCAAAAGATTAAGCTGAGATCTGGTTCTCATGCTGAAAACACTCTCTTTTCTCCGTAGGTTCAGTACTGTGGCTTGCTGTTTCGCCATGAGGGCTGGCCCCTGTGTATTCACGAGAAGATTGTAGTCCAGCTGGCTTCCATTGACTGGCGAATCTTGAAGCCTGGTGACTTCTACTTGCAGGTGGTCCCCTATCTGAAGAAGTCTCCACGAATTGTCTTGAAATGTTTGGCAAAAGACAAACATAATGTAGAGGAAGTTGTGATTCCAGAAGTTTCTTATACCTCTATTTTTACTCTGGAATGGTTGAGTACTTTCAATGGAGAGCGGATGGGTATAGCACTGGAAAATTGTTTACTAACCACTGATGATAAAATATTTCGTGTCCCCTGGGATAAAGTGGTTAATCCTGAATTTATAAATAAACCAAAAATAATTGAAAACGATATAATCTCTCCAGAAATAACAGAGGAACCTTCAATTTTGTGCCTCCCCATGGACCATGGTGAGTGCAGTTCACCAGACCTAGGATCTCAGTATCTACAGGAACAAAGTCCAAATCGAGATAACCTGATCATCAGCAGCACAGCTGCGCAGTTAAGTGAAGCTCTTGTCAATGGTGTCTGTACACGTCCTGTGCCTCAAGAGAACTTGAAAAGTGACCTGGAAGGGGAGTACGTTGAGCTGACAGAAGTTTCCCTGCCCAGGTTTGGGCCACAAACAGGCTCTTTAACCCAGTCGCTAGCTTTAAATTACCTAACTCATCCCAGAGCACGAGTGAATGCGTCTAAAGGCAAGCACAGGTTTATTGTCATTCAAGACAGTACCTACTCCAAGAACTCAGTTCAGTCAGCACTTATGCAGAAGGAGCGCTGTCAAATGGACACTCTGAGCACTTCTTCTGCGGAAGTTCTCAAAAATGTAATTCCGTTGGAAAGCAACAAAATGATGGCACACAGTGAACTGTCTCCCGAAGGTCAGTTGATATCAGGGGATCCTGGAAACATGAGCAATAGCTTTCCTGTGGCTGAGTCTCCTGCCTGCAGTGCAGAAGATTCATCTGCAGAGCAAGAGACCTGCAGTGAACACTCAATTGATTGGCGATATGCACTGTGCAGCTACAGCGATGAGTGTGCTGGTGATAGTGTCAGCTGCAAAGCACAAATGCCTCGTGCTTCTGGAAACATGGAAGGAGAAGATGATGGTTCTTGCAGAAGTTCTGGCATTGAAATGTCGGAGCAGAGCCCAGAAACAATTCTAGATGCTGCTGCTCCTGCTAAAGAGGAGGCAATACTGAGTGAACGTGGAGAACCACTGACTGAAGGTCAAAATGAGGTGACAGATGTGGATTCCTCTCCTGTGTCTGTCTTGGAACCACATTGCACACTGACGGAAGGTTTTGATGTTTCTTGCAAGAGTGTCAGTGAAAGTTTTGCGCCAGTCCAGGCCACTGCATTGCTTACAGCACCTGAGAGCTCAGGTATAGGTGTGGAGAGAGGCTCTCTTTCTTCAGGGAACATGGCAGATGTAGGTACAGTCGGTGCTTGCTGCAGTGATCAGGAAGCGAATCTTAGTTCTCCATTAAATTCTCCAGAAAAGAGCGAAGAAGTAGATGAATTTGAGCTGGGAAGAAGGAACAGCCCTGAGGAAGTAAAAGAGATGGAACAAATATTGACTGTAAATGAGAATCGGACTAGTCATAGTCACTGTTCGGTCAAAGATCCTATGGATGGACTCTTGTCAGATGCTGAAGAGCAAGAGGTCTCTGCATGTCAGCATAAGAAAGCCGAAGAAGCCATACTACTCCAAACTGCTCTGTCAGCAGAGGGTGACCGTACAGCAGAACAGTTAAATAACAGTGACTCTTTGATGGGCCTGGGTGAAGGCTCAAGTCAATTCAGAACCCAGAAGTCTGGAGAGAGGTGTGAGGAACCACAAAGATGGGCAGAAAACCTGGGTCGTGAAAGAGAAGAGGGCTCTGTGCAGAACCCAGAGTGTGTTGCAGTGCAGGACTTGCAGGGACAAGAGGAGAACCAGGGAAGTTTATCTTATGAGGAAAAGTCAAAGACTGTAGCCTCAAAGACACTGGAATCCATTGAAGAGGAACTGGAGGTTGGACCACTGCCCTCAGGACCCCCTGAGGGACATACAGAGCCCACTGCTCTGCATTCCCACCAAGAGACAGCTTCTGGGGCATCATCTCCTAAAGGTACTGTGATTGGATGTTTGTGTTTATCTGTTTAATAACATGGATAGAAAGCAAAGACCTCAAGAGGTACTGCTGACAAGTACGTCTGCTGGGAGGCTTTGGGGTAATAGCACAAACTAAAGGAAAAGTGATTAAGTTGTCATTTTTGTGGCTTGAAATTTGCTTTCTCTTTACAGGTGGGTTTATTGTAAGTATTTTGTGTAAAAGTTCTTTAAAAATTTACAACTTCCAACATAAGAGGCTTTTAATTTCAGTTAATCTGATTGCTGGTGACCTCCACCCGTTACATTCATGATGTGTACATTATGGGTGCATGCAATAGGAATGCATAAGAGAATGTCTAACTGTACACATTTTTCATAGTTGAAAATTGGTTTAGGAAGATAGTTTTGGCAAGAGGAAGCAGTGCTGGATGCCACAATAAAATAATAGCTGTGTAACGTGACCTGAAGATCAACAAATGAATGTGCTGGTAACTGATGTAAGAAGCAAACTGCAGAGTTGAGGGATTACCTCCTCCTTGTTCCCTTCCCCTCCGGCATGCTTTCTTCAGCTTGGTTATGTTTTAAATAGGAGTTGTTTAACTTGAGTGGGAGAGCACAGAAAACCTGAGCATCTAACTTCAGCTTGAGTTCAAGCTGGTATTGCCCAGATTTCTTGATGCCTGGGTTCCTGTGCTGGAGCTGTGCTCCTTCAGAAGGAACTGAACAGGCAGTCCAGGTCTCTCTGCGTTTTGCAGCAGACTGTAGGCAGGCAGTGTGTAACCACATGGGCATGATGTTGGCTTTGCCTAACTCTGCTGAGTCTGGAAAGCTGTAGATATGCAGATCACGTTGAGAAGCGTGTGTGTGGCGGGGGCGGGTGAAACATGTCATTCCAGTTCAACAGCTCTCATTGCCTGAGACCCCTGGCTAGGAAAATTACCTGGCTTGGAATATTAAAGTGAGGACTTGTGAAAGGATCAGAGATACAGACCCACATTGCTAGAGCACAGCTGACGTGGTGGAGGAGCAGACTGAGAGCTGGTCATTTTGGGATGGACTGCCATTGTAATGGTTGCACTGGTCCTCAAGTATGTCAGTAAGAGCCTACATCACTGCTGCAGTGCTACCCCATTTGGCTGCAAGCACAGCTACTTTCTCAAGTGTACAAAAGTCACATTTCACCCGATGCCTTAACGTGACTTCCTAATGGAGCTGAAGTGTCTGTTGATTAAAATGAAATTTCATTAATGCCTGCACCAGAATATATTCATTCTATAATTAAACCCACAGGTACCAGGCATTTCTGATGCTTATGGAGTGACAAGCATTTCTCTTCTGTGAAATAGAGGGTCAACTCCAGAGTTTCTATTTCTAAAATGTACCTCTCTGTGCATCTACCGCTGTGAGCTGAAAAAGAGAGGTCACCTTCTACCTATTTGTAGCTCTTGGGGGATGTATGCCAGTAAATTACCGTGTGGTGGGTATCTGTTCCCCTGACCAAGCTGGGCCTGGTGTGACTTCATGTTTGCACAGGACCAGACCTCAGAAAACCTAGGCTGTGCTGAGTGCTGGGTGTTTGCTTTCATCATGACTCCAGTGGCTGCTTGTTCACTGTTCCTATCTCTTCTGTCTAAAATTAGCCAGGTCCAGCTCGTGTATGAGATAAGTGGGATGTTCTCGCTGCTCCACAGGACAAGTCTTGACCGCTGCTGCGGATTTCAGCAATTATGGACCCCTCTGGGGTATGCATGGAGTTTAAAAGACAATTTAAATGTTTCTGGGGATTTGGCTGAAATAAGTGACATATTCATGGTCCAGTTATGATGTTAAACTTTGGCATTACAGTTAGAAAAGAACAACCCTGTTATCTCAGAGTTTGTAAAACAGAAGAAACAACTTAAATCACCAGAACCCCCCAGACCAATAAACCTCATGAAGGAACAGGGCAGCTCAAATACCTGTTATTGCTGGGAGTATTTGTTAAATACTGTGGCTGGAACTGGAATAAATTTAATCCATTGAATTACATTTGATTGCTTTGAGATCCAAACAAGCCATCCCCTTATCTAGCCCCATTAAGCACTCAGAGATAACAATAATAAGATAATTCAGAGATAAAATTATGAAGTGAAGCAAATGTCCTATGCTCAGACTTTCTAATGGACATTTCCAGCTGGTCAGTCTGTAGATGAGTTAAATTCTGTGTAACTGGCTCTTGTTGGGGTAATTTTGCTACTACGATTGGAAACTGTAGGTATCTTGCCTAAACTATAAATAACAATAAAGTTTAAGCTTTACTGGGCCAATTCAGATCTGCAGTTCACACCTCGGTAGTAGTGGGCAGATGCAGGATTTGCTCTATGTGAGGTGGAGGAGCTTGCTTCTTATGGCAGACATTGTGGATTATGTCAAAATACCCATTCAGAACTGGGGCATTTGAGTTTGCTGTGTCTGCAGATCATTCCTTGTCCCTTAACTCTCTCCCCTTCCTCCCACTCCCAGTCACAAACTAAGCTTATTTTCTGCACAAATATGATCTAACTTGGAAAGATTTTGAATCAAATGTGAGCTGTTTTGAGTTGGTGGCTTAAAATTCACACTGGTTTCATTCACAGATAGTGTGGCCGCTGTTTTTCCCTAATGATTAACTTTAAGTGAAAGTGAATTTTGAAACTTTGCAGCTCTGGAAAGAACTCTTGTATTTTAGGGGGTGGAAAATATCTTGATATTCAAGGAACTGACTGAAAAGCCACACCGGGGCATATTCAGCAGCACCTGCTAGGGCGTTCCTTTCTCTCTCCCTGTTACTATGTGATGTTAGCACAGATGATTCTGGTGCCGGGGCAGTTTGCAGGAAAAATGGTAATGTCTCTTTGAAATGCACACAAGCAAATCCTCCTCTACCACTTCCTTTACCTTGGGGAAAGGTGGAACCTGCAAACACAGCAAATTCAAATGTCCCAGTCCTCAATTTGCTTTTTGATGCAATCCTCTGCATTCTCCAATTTCCGCTTTAGTTAGTAACTCCACCCCAGATTGCTAATAACAAACAGTGTGCTTGGGCCTGTTTGGAGAGAGGTGGGGTCCGCAGATCTGAACTGAGCCTGAGAAGCTTAGAGAAGAGGTTGGTTTGGTCAGCATGAGCGTAGTCTGGAGCCTGCATGACTCCAGTGAGGTTTCCCTTGAGCTGAAAAGCCCCAGCACCAGGACAGTGTCTGGTGGGCTGAGCAAAATGCTTCTCTTCTGGCTTTTGGGAGCTGCTACCTCATTCCTAAGCGATATCCAAGCCAGGGCTGCCATGTACGTTTGTCTTTCTCTTGCCCTGGTATGGTCCCTTCAGTATGGTTATGTTCCCTTTCTTGTTTTCTTTAAGTGCCACCTTTTGGTCCTCTTTGCAAGCTTTCTTCATTTAATGCAGATTCCTTTATTAAAAACTGTGTGGTTCTGCTTATTGCCAGGCTCTGCAGCTCCTTGAGAAGGTGTTCTCCTAGAAAGTCTATCGCACTTTAATGTGAAACTGTTGGGGCATGAGTTATGGCTTGGTGATCTTCAACATGTGCCATCCGTAGGAGAGCAGTGCCCCTCTAAAATGCTACTTCAGGAAGATCTAACAGCACTGTCTGAAGCAAATGACCTCTTGCATCCCTGGAAAATGGAGGTTGAGACAGCATTAGGTACAGAACCTGAGCTCTGATGCATCCCAGAACTGTGCAGAACCCTGAAGCCGTTGCACCAGCTTACGTGGTCAAATGCAGCAGATGCCAGGCTGGGTCCCAGGGATGCTCCCTTGAGAAGGATGTGACCAAAGAGTAATGAGCAGTTTCTCTATCACAGCCTTGGTGCAGAGCCCTGGAGCCCCTCTCAGCTTCCCTGCTCTGTTGGATAATTTTGTGCAGTGAGCCATGCTGCTCAGGGCACTTCTCTCGCCCACTATAGCAATTTTGAAAGCAGTTTGGGCTGAGCCTCAACCTGTAAATCTCCTTCACTGCTAAAACTTGTACTGAAAGCCACTTCAAGGACTGCTTTGTTCCTGGTCCTGCTCTTTAATGAAGTATTGGAATCTGTTAGTAAATAAACTGAGTCAAGTGTCAGCATTGTTGATGCAGCAGGAAGGTAGGATGGTTGAAGTCAATTTTAAGTAGCAATTAAAATGTCTGACTTCATAGCAAGCAAATAAATACTCCGCTCTCTTATTTTCCTAAAGAGAGGTAGATTTTTTTTGTTGTTGTTAGATACTGAAGTATCAGGATTTGCAGCAAAACCTTTTCTGTTGTCTATCTGCCAAGCAGTGGGATAGCCTAGCTGTATACTTAATATGTTGAAGACGTATTGTTGACTTCAAATTCTTATAATTTTTGGGAAATGAGGAATAATACTTCATACACAGTAGGTAGATTTTTCTTTTTTCCTTCTCTTCAGGTAATTTTGCATCAAAGCTGAGACTTGATGAAACTAGCATTAGTTTCCATGTAGCAGCCAAGATACTTAAATCAGGATTAGTTAATTCTAAAATTATAACTTTTGCTTTAGAGCTGAGGTGTCAGGCAAAGGAAGCATTTCCTCCAATTCTCAAACAGAGCTGATAGGTGTAATCATCCCGTTCCTCAGGGTTTTAAAATAGGTTTCTGACTTTCACATTAACTGTTAATTAAAAAAGTCTGGACTAGCAGAACAAGGTCTCTTTGGCTAATTTCCAGCTGATTTGTCAGCCTCGAGTTGGCTTCATATTTTCAGGAACTAATCTGGAAGTGGTGTTGGGGGAGTAATTCTGTGCTGATGGAGCAGCTCTCCCTGTCAGAAGCTGGTTTATCACTTCAGCATGCTCAGTTGGAGCTTAGCCAGGGACTTCCACTGCGCCAGGCTGTGAGCAGACACGTATGGCTTGATATGTTACCTTTAAAAATGACTTTGACTACAGTAATCCTGCTCTGAATTGAGTTTTTGTAAGTTGCAAACTTCACAATAAATCTATTTTTTTAGAATTACAGTAGTGTATTCATATTAGGACCAGTTTCAGAACATGCACACTACTGGCACGAGGACTGGAGGAGCTGCAGAGTTCTGAGGCTGGGGGCATGTCCCTCCCCATTCTGGTACTTACCTGGCACCTTTTGGGTGGAGCTCTGCTCCAGCTTCTGACCACTGCTTGTCTTGCAGGGATGGTGTCGGAAGGGGCAGAGACAAGAAGAGAAACAACTGGCACAGATATGTTGAAACCAGTGAGTAAAGGCAGTGCCACAGAGGAAACCTCAACAGCTGTTACTCTCCCGCCATCCCCAACTTCTGGGAGTGCCTGGGGTGGTCGATCTGCACCTACCATAGTCAAGGATGTGAACCCAGAAGTGCTGAGGAGTGGAGTTGCCTGCCTGCCTGGTGAGTAGCTGAGCCAGAATGTGTCTGGGAAGCATGGTTTGTAGGAGGGCAAGGGAGATGAGCCTCTGTCTACAGTGCTGCAGGCTGGTCCCAGTTCCATTCCTTTCACCCCAAACCTCTCCAGTAGCAATGCTGCTTGAATCCCATCAAGTTTCTGGATGGGAAGGATGGAAGTAGAACTTCCCTCTCATGAAAGTAATGTTAACTTGCTCCCAGGAGCCTCAAAATGTTAACGAAGTGTTTGTGAGTCAGGAAAGCCAAATCTGCGGGCTCACACCAGCAGCTCAAAAAGAAGACTGAGGGTGACGGGCTAATGATGGGCTGGTGGGCCTGACCTCAGACCAGGTCGAAACAATAGGAACTTGATTCACTTGGTAGATAATTAAAGGATAGGAGTGTAGAAGATGCTGTTTGATGGTCCTCTTGTAAAACCAGTTTATTTTTGGTAATTAGAAGTTTGGTTGATTAAATGTAGCTGTGTAGATATAATAGATTTTTAGAAAACATTTTATTTCATGACACATTCTGTTGAGAGGAATATTGCAATGAGGTGTGGATGAGCAACGTGTGGGATGAACGATAGTGTAGCTAAATAACAGATGACAAAAGTAGCTATCAAGGGAGGACTTCCCAGAATTGTTCTGCCAAGATCAGTTCGTAGGTCAAACATTGTTCCATGTTTGCATCTGATATGGCAGTAAGTATCAAATTGCTGCAGATAAAACTGGAGAAGACAAATATTGGCAGAGTGGTAAAGAAAACTGAGGCTGTTGGACAGGGCAGCCAGGATTGCTTGAATGTGCAGGGCCCACACAAGAGGTCTTTGTGTTTAACCAAACGCGAAGTAAAGCAGAGGGAGTTGAGATCTACCTCTCCAGTGTGAAAGAGCTGTTTGGCAGCGTCTGCGTAAGCAGGCCCTGTGGGAAACCTGTGAGAGTGTTGTCCAGTGCGGAGCAGGAAGATAGCTGCATTTGATCAGTTCAGAAGCCACATGAGTGGAAAATTGACCAGAGCAGAGAAGAGGTCAGTTGGATCTGTGTGGTGTGGAGAGGTTGGGAAGGAGAGCATGAAGGCAGCACAGTGATTTCCCACATAGTGCTGGGACTGCAAGACCAATTTTGACCTCAGATGTGTAAAGGAGAGGGATTGGCAAGCCAGATTAAGAAAGTGATTTTAGCTCCGTGTACTTGTTGATGATGCCTCTCAAATAGTTTGGGCTGTTCTGATGCCTTTGTTCAAAAAGGAAATGGTGAATATTGGAGGTGGTGCAGAGAAGGGTTACAGCCCTTTTTTGTAACTGAATTGAGTGTCTCACAGCAAGAGACTGGGAGGTTGCTTATCTGATAAGATGGTTGAGAATGAGGTGAAAACACCGTTGTGCAGGGAAGACACAAGACTTTTCCAGTCTTCTGGAAAACGGTGAAATGAGAAACCCAAGTGTAAGGCAGAGTTATGGTATATTCAAACTTGTAACTTTGCATTGGTAGGAAAACTGTTAAGAACAAATTCCAAAGGAGGTTTTCTAATCTTCTGATCTGTTGATCAGTTTGGACGTTTTCAGGTGTGTACAACAGCCAAAAAATTACAGAGTTTGAGAGGAGTCTTGCAAAGGAGCTTGTGCTGTGGTAGAAGCCTGATGATGTGATCTAATGCTCTAGCTGTTTCCTTTGTCACAGATTCCTATTATCATGTACGACTGTTAAATGAGGCAAAAATGTATTTGAATATGAGATGAAGGGATGTGCCCTTGAAATGCACTGAAGAAAAAAGGTTTGGCTTTGATACCACTTCCAAAGGAGTTTTTGTCTAAGGGAGAAATCGCATTTTCTGTAGAAGCAGTATTGGGTCTGACTGACATTGCTTCTTTCATGTGTCTCCTTTGGATCTTGGGCAATCCTCACCCCTGAGGGAATGCACTCACCTCAGTTAAATTCTTTATGTTAGACATTGGTAATGATACAACAATTACATTAGAAAGGATAACTTTTGTAATGAATTGTGAATAAGAGCTAATTAATAAACTACTATCTGATGGAGTTAGGAAGAAATTTTCCTACCAGGAGAGTTTCAATTCTTCATTCTGCTCTTGAATCATCTGGTTATGCCACTGTTGCAGGCATAGCCCTCTTGGCTGTGGTTGCTTTTTTGATCTGGTCAGGCAATTTCCGGGCTCCTGAAGTTCAAGGTTTAATCAAGTTCTGTTGATGCTCAGCCTCCCTGATGGACAAAGGTGTTGCTTCAGAGTGAGAAATCTTTTACTGAGCCTGGTTATTGAGCTGTTTTTTCCAGTAATTGAGTGCTTCACTTTATCATATTTTAGTGATTCTCCTTAGCTTATGAAACAAGGTATATTAATAAGCCTTTTCTAACTTCCCTCCATATAGTTGGTTATACAGTGGCCAGAGCACAGTACTTCAGGAGTAATAATTGCTGAACCACATAGACAGTGGAAGATTCTGTCTCTGCTGTTAGCAGGAAGTGCCTGTGTCACAGTTCTGGTCACTGAGAGAGAGAATGCCCAGCTTCTAAATTATTCCCATCTGTGACTGTGCCCCTTACTCAAGTCACGTCGTGGTGACAGATTGAGATCACACCAGGGCAGTTTTCTGTGCTTGGGGGTGTCCATCTGTATGTGTTTTACCTGTCAGCTCACATGCTTGTCCCTGGGATGGGCAAGAGAGGTGGTCCAGGACAGTCTATCTATGGTAGCAGTAAAGTTCAAAAGAGGCAGACAGACAGCTTTCCTTCAGCCTCTGGTTTTGTCTTGTGCTTGGGACTTTTTCCCCCCCTCTCCCTCATACAATCTGTATGATAGGAAATGGCTCGTGTTGTGAATTACTTTTCACACAATAGAGGTGTAGTCTCTGCTGTTCTCCAAATCACCTTTCTGGTGGCAGGTGTGAGTGCAGAGCACTGGTCACTTGAGCAGGCTCACTCCAGAGGCACTGCCTGCTTTTAAGTGGCAGAGGCAGCTCTGGGTGTCAAAGTGCTGTGTCCACCTGCTCTTTACCTCTCCTGTGCATCTGGAGAGGAGGCTGGACGTAATTCCAGAAAAAGCACTGTCATGACCTTGTCTTCAGAGTTCTCAATGCACGTTGTGGCTAAAGCCCAATGCCAGACTTTCATTTAGTTTTGGGTGCTCGTAGAGCAGGCTTGGTTCTTGTGATAAGCCATGTCTTCGGGCTTTTGGAGAGCAGGAGGCAGAGAGCTGTTGTCCTGGTTCACTGAAGCACAGGGGTTTCTCCTTCCTTAACATATCACAACTTGACCACACTGTGCTCTATCTATCCCCTAGGCACTGAGCGAGCTCTGAAACTAATGAAAGCCTGGCACTGTGTCTGCCCTTGTCAGAGCTGCAAGCAGGCAAGAGCATGCTCCTGAGCCGCCTGCTCTGCTTCCTCTGAGGAGGAGCTCTGGGCTCCTGCTCCAAGGCTTTGCTCTCAGGAGATGTCTAGTTGTGTGCTGGGCTCAGTCTGCAGTGTGTGTGCCCAGTCTCATCAGGTAGTGCATGTTGTTCTGCAAACCTGTCTGCTTTCTCACGTCTGACAGTAATGTGGATATTGTAAGTGGAGGTGAGATTATTTATCTTGAGTTTATGAGATTCTTGCTTTTCTCAAAAGTCTGGGTTATCATTAGCTGCCTTCAGCCACGTTTATGAAGAATATGTGTTTGGGTAGAAGAGAGCAGTCCAAATTTAACACTACCGTGAAAGAAAGACAAGCAGAGCTCAGATACTTCATTCTGGGGCAGCATTTGGTAGTGCTTTGGAAGTGTGTTTATAGCCTCCTGCAATCTGCAACATAGACTGTATGTAGTTCTGGGGAGTGTTTCCAGGAAGGTGATGGGCTGGTAGTAGGGGAATATGAGGCATACACACCTGGAACAAGGCTCTGTTGACTTCCTTCTGTGACTGTTTTTTCCCCCTTCTTTTTACAGGTACCAGAGATAAATCAGGACGTGCAGTGGCCATAATAACAACACGGAACACAGCCTGGTTAAACCCCCACTGTAACACCACTGAGCTTGTACGCCTTCTTCTGTACTTGCATAGCATCCCGAGGTGTGTGACACTCTTGGTCTGACAGGGTGGACCCTGCTGTGTGTCTACTGTATCTTTTAGGAGTGTGGGAGTTGGGGCAGTGAGTGGAACAGGTTGTCTTTATTGGCCTGGGAACCTGGTCCAGACCATCTCAAAATTATACAGGTGGGGACTTCCTGCTAGGGTGAACTGGTTCACGTTCAGTAAGCACTTTGGCTCTTCTGTATGTGCCTTGTGCACACGATGTCATAGAATTTGGTATGTACTGAATCTTTTCACGCACAGCCATGAATCTAAGCCATTCTTGCTATCCTTCAGTAGCTCAGAAAATGGGATTTGGGAGCTATGATGGGGCAGTCATGCAGCAACTCTGTGTTACAGTGTTGTGACACAATGTTTTAGACCTCCTAGCTGAGAGGGTAGGAGGAAAGATCTGCAAGGGTTGAGAAAATCTGCCTTGATAGCTGGCTGACAGTAGAGTTTGCAGGCTGGAGTTTGCTGCAGCTACTTTTCCTTTCACTATGGCAGACTCTTCCCCCCAGCTCATCTCAGGCTCTACTGAGACTTTGTCTCTCTTTAGATGATTAAACTAGTAAGAGGTCAAGCTAACTCTCTGTCAGTGATATTTTTTGTTTGTTTGTTTTGAAGCCTTTGAACTCTTGCTAAAGGGAGCAGGCTTAATGCATGGAAAGCTTCTGGTACTCATGCTTTATTTATGTTTCTCCCTTCCAGTCTCATTCTGGGCGAGGTAGATGTTGGGTCTGATCCAGAATGGCTGCTCTTGTGAAGCAGTGTGGCTAAGGCCAAGCTTATCCCTGAATGCAATTAGGAAGGACTGGTTTTCCTGTGTGGCTCACACAGCACAGGTATAGGCACCTTTGCCATAAGTGAGATGTGTCCTAGGAATGGGAGAAATGGGAAGTTCTGGTAGAAATAGCAAAGGTGAAAACTGAGCGATTCAGGTGGTGGCTTCCATGTACATATTTTGATTAGAAAAAGGAAGCCAGTTAGTTCCCTGTCCTTACAGAGCCATAATGCACTGTTTGGGTTTGTTTTTTTTTGCCCTGTCACGGCTATGTATTCTGTTTCTGTAATCTTGTTGATTTTCAGTGGTGACAAACATGATCTCTTTTTCTCTGTCCTTGCAGACCAGAATGTCAGGCTTTGGGTCTGACAGTTCTTGTGGATGCTCGTCGCTGTTCACCAGTTCCTGCTCTCTTCAAAGCATTCAGCATATTGCAGGTGAGCCCTGAGCTTGGGCAGAGAAGCACTACTTGGCTTGCTGTCTTGGTTGCATGTTACGTCTCCATCTGCTGCTTATGTCTCCATCTGCCACCCAGCTTTCAGTTGGCTTTGGGAGGTGGAGTTATGTGCCCAGCCCTGTTTTAGGAAGATGACCCAGCCTGCAGACAAAGCAGAAAACCTAAGCAAGTCTAAGTTAGGGGGGAACACCCCTCCCCACCCCTCTAAATCTGCTTCCATCTCTGCCCGTGCCCAAGTCTAAACGCTGTCATGAATTACTGTGCTTGGACATGTTGTCTACTGCACTGAGGAGTTGTGTAAAATATGCAGGTGTTTTTGCATGCCATGGAGAAGGGAGGAAGAGCAGCCTCCGCTTGCTGCAGAGGGAAGGAAAGGACATGGCTTTCATGCCAGGTGGAGGAGCACATGCAGCTGTTGATGTGGCTGTCGGTGGCCGATTGGGATCGGACCTGCTGTAACTCTATATTGCTTCAGGTCAAAGGCTTTTGTATCAGTCCCTTGGAAAGCCTTGGGTTGTGTTGCCCCTGCTCCCAGATAGAAGCTATCTGCTACTGTTAAAAGCCAAGGAGATGCTGTATTGTAGCTATGACTAATCTTGTTTAAGCAGGTGTTCCTTTTAAATCAGAGTTGAGGTCTCTCAGGACTCAAACTCTGCAAACTGGAACAGGGCATTGTTTTAATGAGGCTGATGTCTCTGTGGTTTATGTGCTCCAGTGCCACATCTGAGAGTCAGGGCTGAGTCAGAGGTCTGTCCTCTTGCTTCCTGGGCTGGGTGGAGCTGTGAGCTCTATCAGTGTGCTCGTTCTGTATGGTGAGGGAGTGATCACAGAATATCAGGAGCTGGAAGGGACCTCGAAAGCTCATCCAGTCCAACCCCTGCCAGAGCAGGAGCACCTAGACCAGGTCACACAGGAACGCATCCAGGTGGGTTTTGAATGTCTCCAGAGAAGGAAACTCCACAACCTATCTGGGCAGCCTGGGCCATGCTCTGTCACCTTACAGTAAAAAAGTTTTTCCTCATGTTCAGTTTGACCCTTCTATGCTCCAGCTTCCACCCATTGCCCCTTGTCCTGCCATTGGCTGTCACAGAGCAGAGCCTGGCTCCTTCCTCCTGACACTCGCCCTTTACAAATTTATAAACATTAATGAGGGCACCCCTCAGTCTCCTCTTCTCCAAGCTGAAGAGACCCAGCTCCCTCAGCCACTCCTCATAAGGGAGATGCTCCACTCCCTCCATCATCTTTGTGGCTCTGTGCTGGACTCTTTCAAGCAGTTCCCTGTCCTTCTTGAACTGAGGTGCCTGGAACTGAACACAATATTCCAAATGCGGTCTCACCAGGGCAGAGTGGAGGGGAAGGTGAACCTCTCTCGACCTACAACCACCTCCCTCCTGATACACCCCAGGATGTCTTTGGCCTTCTTGGCCACAAGGGCACATTGCTGGCTCATCCTGCTGTCCACCAACAGCCCCAGGTCCTTTTCTGCCTGGCCACTTTCCAGCCACTCGTCCCCAAGCCTGTAGCGTCCATGGGGTGATTGCGACCGCAGTGCAGGACCCGGCTCTTGGCCTTGTTGAAGCTCATCCAATTGGCCTCAGCCCATGGATTCAGCCTATCCAGGTCCCTCTGGAGAGCCTTCCTACCCTCAGGCAGATCAACGCTCCCTCCTAACTTAGTGTCATCTGCAAACTTGCTGAGAGAGCACTCAGTCCCCTCATCCAGATCATTGATCCAGATGTTAAACAGGACTGGTCTGGTGCCTTATTCAGTTCTGCAGAGGTACCAAGCCAGCACCTTCTGTTTTATGCTGTGCTTACATGGCAGTGTGCTTGCTAAAGCTTCTGAGCATTTTGTTGCCTATGTAAGTTGCATGGTCTTGTTTTAGTGGGATGATGTGGAAATTTGGAACACATCGAGGGTTAACAGGGATTAATGTGTTTTTTGGGTCCTGAGACTCATACAGGCATGGCTGGAATAAAGCCATTCTAACCTTAAGTTCCTCTGAAATGAGGAGGGGGGAAGCTTTCTACAGTGCCTCTGTAATATCCTACTGTGATGGCTGTTTGGCTCCCAGCACCTCTTTATCAGGGTGGTGCAACAGTTGGTTAACAGGAATTAATGTGCTGCAAGACAGATTGCCGGAGCTGAGTGCATGCTCCAGGTAACTGACTGCCAGAGACTGATTACTCTGCTTGTGTTTTTTTGATCCTTTACACTGACTTTTCTGCAGATCCCATAAACAAGACCTGTTCATCTCGCTCATCACCTGGTTATGGCACAGGAATAATGCCCTGACTCCTCTAAGCCTTTTGGAGATCCTTAGTGTTTACCTCTGTGATCCCACAAGCAGTACTTTCATCTGCTCTGAAACAAGGACAGAGAAATACAGAAAACTGACTGTAACCACAGTGAGGCAAGCCAGGCTTTCTGGAGCACAGTGAGGCTTGCAGGGGTGGGTACAGAAGCACAGAACAGATCCTCTCCTTGGGGTCCTTTCTGAAATCCCTGTTGCATCTCCCAGTGTCTTTTATCTCCAACAGACTGTCTCTGGAGCTCTTTTCTCTGTTGTTCTGCTCTCTACTTCAACAGGTTTTTATTTATGTGGCTTTTGTGAAGTCTATTAAGATGGTGTAGTTGTTATCTGTTAAATTGTTACTTGTTCAATTTTGAAGGGATGTTTTCCTCTTGAGCAGTGAGGAGCACTGCTTCACAGTGGGTAAGCACAGATCGATGACCTAATGCAGAGTAGCTTCCTGCTGCAGTGCTCGGATCTGTTAACCCTGGAGAATCTCCCTGGGGATGGAAGACTTTGATCCCGCTGGCCTCTGGGTCCAGATCTGTCAGTCTGAGGAATTACTTACTCCACTCTTTCATCTTCCCAGAATAAATGGATGAATTGTCTATTTACACTTAAAAAGTCAACTTTTGATGTTTGCAGGTAGCATTCCCTACAGCACTGGGAGAGACTGTCAGTTGCTTTGTCTGAAGTCACCTGGTAAACTGGTGAAAGCTTCTCCTCTGTGCCTTCAGAGTGGGAGAAGCTGTATTCTGCAAGACTTTCTTCCCCCTTTTTTTATTAAAATATGGGTGGCTGGGAAATCTTTCTGTCCCAGACAGCACTGGGAGCAGCGGCAGAATAAAGCACTGCACCTTAAGTCAGGAAGGAGCAAGGAGGAATTCTGGCAGCTCTGTCTGGAGGTGAAAGGAAATAAGCAGTATGTACGTGCTGCAAGAATGGATCGTGCTTCTTTCTGTGGGAAGCTGCATCGTGATGCTTTGGAGCAAGGATTTTTGCAGAGGTAAATGTTACTGTGATGTTTGGCTGCATGTTGCCACCAGTAGTAAGCTCTGGGCTGCAAGGTCTGTTCAGAGGAGCTTTGCTGCTCAGCAGTGCTCAGTGAGCGAGCAGGGCATGGAGAGTGGAATGTCTGTTCACCAAAGGCCAGTGCACACATCTGTGGGATTTCCCTCTGCCTGACTCTGTGTGGAGTGAGTCTTTGGAATTTTGCGTATCAGTGTGAATGCTTAAATCTGCTGTGTGTCTGTTGTATTGGGAAGGGAAGAGTCTGTCTGAAGACAGAGAAGCAGTAGCAGTTCAAAGCAGAAAATTACAATGCAAACCTTTCTGTTCAAGGGGCATATTTACGTGTTCTGTTGCTGCAGAAGTACAGAGGACCTTGGTGAGACCTGACAGACTGGGGACCTCCTCCTGCTCCATTAGAAGTGGTCACTTTGAGATAAACTTGTCCCTTCACAGCTTTATTGGTGAATGGTTTTTCAGTCTCTATTTTGAGCAGTAACAAACAAGCAAGTGTTTTGGCTGTTGTAACTTCATGTTACACCATCTCTACCTTTATCCCTCACTCAGATTGCACGTCTCGTGACTGTTGGAGTAGAAGAGGGATTGTGAAAGAATAAATTTATTTAGTAATGTGATCTGTCTTGAAACTGTGGCTGGTCCTCTTCCTTCAGCACTTTCTGGCAGACAAATTCAGAGCTGCTGATACAGCTGTAATACCTCCCTATCCTCTCTTCAGATGAGCTTCTGTATTTACCCAATACAGCCTAATTATGCAATAAATTCTTTTTGGCCTTTTAATCCCTGTTCAAATAAGAGTGAAAGTGTGAATAATTTGCTTTGGAGAAAGGGATTTGAGAAGCTGTAGAAACCTCTCATTGTTCTGGGAGGTGTTTCAGTTGGGATTTTTTTCCTGCCTGTGCCAAAGGATCCTGTTTTAGGACCAGGTGAGAGAAAGGTCTTTTCCTCTGCTCTGGAGTCTCTGTTGCTGCTTTCAGTTGCAGAATCATTGGGTCATCTTGTGTTGGCCTTGTTTCTTAATTGCTGTACTGGACCCAGTATGGCTCAGTCTCTGCTGGTGCACTTGCCCTGTATTCTGACTCTGCTGCTCACGTCGGATATTTAACCTTAACCACTACCAGAGCCATTTATTTAAACAGGGTTCCCTTGCTGTCGTGTCCTGCTGTGGGGTGGGTTCCTTGCAGCTCGAGCAATACTGGAAAGGATTTGTTGCTTTACAGTTTCCAAGATCTTTGCAGAGGCAAAGACCATCCAGGAGACATCTAGATAGGATGGCTCTTCTTTTAACCATGAGAAATTACAGCTCAAATGGCTGTGCTCCTTGCTATCCAGATCCAGGCATCCTGTATTTAGTGGGCCCTGTCTCCGTGGTCTGGATCTTTTTGCTACCTTTCCTTCTTCCTGCTGTCACTCTCTTTGCCTGTTTCTCACTTCCCTGTAGAGTGGTTCTATAGCTGGAGAGCTGGATAGGGGAGGTTGAACTGCAGCTGTCCCTTGTCTTTGGAATTTCAGCCGGTTTAACAGTAGCAACAGGATGCAAGTCCTTGATTGTGACTTGGCAGCAAGTAAAGACAAGATGACGTTTTTGGCACTGTGGGGAAAATAAGACTTCCTTTCAGTTAGAAGTGACCAGGAAAGTTATTAAGAAAAAACTTTAGACAAGGAATATGGTTCTTTTTTTCCTACGTGCCACATTTCCCGCTGCAGAAGTTTGGTTTTTGTTTTGGTTTGGGTTCTTTTTAGTGCAGCCAAGACCTGACCTCTTTCATTGCTTCCTTAAATACTGCAGGACTAGTTGATCTGAAACAAACTGCCTTAAGGACATAGCCTTGATGGCCTTCCCTGGTGACTGCCTTCCAGGCTTCATAAATACCTTTGAAGGATAACTTTCAGTCTCTTGTACAAACCTGCTATGGTACATTCTCCTTAGCATCCCAGGCAGATTGGTAATGGAGTTGTGCTCTGTTTTGTTTTAGGACATGGATCCTCATTGTATTCATGGAGTGCTGCTTCTGGTTGAAAGAGATCCGACTTTTCGGATGGAGAAGCCACCAGCGGGACAGGTAATGGAACATCCGTCCAGGGTTTGCTGGGGAGCTCTTGATATCCTTTATTAATTCTCTGAACAGTGGGTTCTCTGTCTGCTGATGTATGTTTATTCTCACATGGAATCTCTGTAGTTGTCCTTTGTGTTTTATGGTGGTGGTCTTTTATGGGTGTGGTATTTATAGGGTTGTAAAGTTTATGTGAGCTGAATGTATCCGTCATGCTGTGTTTATTGCTGAGTCCATCAGTGACATTCGTGCTGTAATTATGCCAGTCTCCTGGGGCCCTCAGAACACAAGGGGTTTGTTTGGAGCATGGATAGCTGTATAGAGGAGCCGTACATGATTAACAGCAATAGAGATGCTTTTCACGTTTTCCTGTACAAGGGGGGAAATCCTTGGTCAGGAAGAGATCGCATTATGCTAAATTCTGAGCTCCATCCTTTGAAGGTACTTGTTGCTTTCCTGAATTTTGCATATCTCCTGTTTCCTCTCCTCATGGCTGCTGCTGTTAGTGGCTGAGAAATTTCTGCGAGAGAGGGAAGAGGAGATATGTCTGTGTGACAGGTTCCCTTTGCAGCTGCAGTGTCCTGGAAGACTAACAGGACTTGCTAATGGAGGAGGAAAAAATCATCACAACATCACTGAACAACCCCACTAGAAGTAAATCTGCCTTAGTATTCCATAGTTGTATAAGAAATGTAGGCTTTCAGCAGCTCTTTGTGGTGAGTGCACAGAGCATCGGTTTGCATCTCAGTTTCTCTCTCTGCTCTAAGGCTGTTACAAGCTGCAACAGTGAACTGAAATTCTGTGCCTGCAAAACCCCGTAGACTTTAGGCCAGGACCTCCCTTTTGGCTCCTGTCGATGAAGACATAGTAAATAGCATCAGTCTTGCTCTGTGGGTGTGGTGTGCTGCCCTGAAAGGCTTATGAGTAACAAATGCTTGTAGTCCATTTCCTCCTTGCCCCCATGTGGAAGAATTTGAAGTGAGAAAGGGGCCTGCAGGCATGTGCACACTGGGAGAGCTACAGAAGACATTAAACACATTGAACAAATCCACAAAGTGTGGTGGAGGGAACAGAGCAGAGGCTAACAAATATGCAGGCATGCAGGAGGAATTGAAAGCATCATCACTATTTTGTAAGGAGGTAGAAACTTCACAGTGTTTGTAGGGGGGTTAAACGTTTGCACCTGAATTCCTGGTGTCTGGGCTGGCTTCCAGGTACCTGCAGGAGCACTTGTCTGTTTCTCTGAGTATAAGAATGGTCTGAGGTCCTGCAGACTCACAGAAGGCAAGTTATCTGTGTCAGGATCCAGGAAACACTTGGAGCAAATAGCTGCTGTGATGAGTGGAGGGTTGAGGGTAGGGCAGGGACTGCTCTGTTACACTGTTTTTCCAGGAAGTGAGATGGGGAAGCTGGGGACTGGATTTAACCTCTCAGACTCTCCAAACAAATGCAAATCACAATTCAATATATGAGGGAGTTGCTCTGCTTATCCTGGGAGGTACTGGCTCTGGAGAAGGCTGCCTGCTGCCAAACTTCCATCACAGATGTTCAGCTTGGTGAAACAGCGTGTTGTGGCCTGCATTCCCTCAAGGTTCGCCCACTAAGCTGTACAGCAAGCTGCTCTAAGATTGAATTGTTTTTCTTAGTGCTGTAGTTATATTGCAGATATGCACTGTGCGCCTTGTTTCTATGCAAGATAGATAAAAAATAAGGTATGCTGTCTTTCGTTAACCTTCCTCTCCTCCTATAATACTTCTAATTCAAGTGTGCTTTTATTTCTTCTATTCCTGTGCAGTTTGAACTTCTCACCTCCATGAAATCCCTCCACAAGCACATAGACAGCTCACAGCTGCCTCTAGAACTGGATGGGACCTTTCCTTATTGCCACCGGGACTGGTTAAGCTTCCGCATGGTGAGTAGGATGTCTTGTGTTCTTTGGTATCTGAGAGAAGAAGTGGCGTGGTAACAGGATTGAAGCAAGAGGAGCTTGTCAACAGCTGAACCTACAAGCGTTAAAAAACAAAGGTTTCTGTGCTAGCTATGTATGCAATTGACTCTCTGTTATCAGAAGAAGAATACTGTCTTCATAAAATGGATGCACACTGCGACCTGTTGGCATGACTGCAAGAACTAAAGTTTTGGTTTCTAACTCATCTCCTTGAACTGCATTAATTCAGATTTGACCATATTTTGAAGAGAAGGAAGAAACAGAATCCTGTTTTGTTGTGATAGACAGTGGCGCTTCTCTTTGGTTATATTCTGAGGCCTTAAGAGCAGACTCTTCTTGTGCTACTCTCAGCAGAAGGTGTTAGTCTCATGTAGCCACTGAACTAACAATCAAGAACTCGAGCATAATAAAAACAGTTAGATCTTGTTGGTTTTGGAGCAGGTTCTCCAGAGCAGCCTAAGAGTTCCTTAGTAAAAACTGCAGTCCTGGCAGGAGTGATACTTGGAAGTTCCAGATAATCAGTTCAGATACTGCTAGGAACATCTTTTTCCTCCTTTCGATAGAATTCACTTACTTACCAAAGTTGCCATCAAATTTTAACTCTTTAGAAAGCATCTAAACTAAAACTACAGAGAAGATTTAGCCCTGGAGAGCATTATATTAATTTTTGAGAGCTGGCCGCATGAGGCAAGGAAACAAAAGAGACATCAAGATTTTGTGTTTGGTGGGTCTCAGGACCAAAATAACAGTAGAGGAGCAATCTCTTCCTTCTCCCCGCTTTGATTGGGCTTCAGTACCATGGTCCTCTTTGGCCTTTGTACTTTTCCCCAGAGGAGCCCTGGGTCAATGATCTGATTTGAACTATACCCAGGTGTGGATTAGAGCCAGCCCAAGGTGCAGGGAGGCTGACCTCTCTGTATTTGAGCTGACACAGGTGAAGCCTTAGGGGTAGAGTGGCTGCAACTCCAGCACCTAGAGACTGTTCATGAAGAAGGTAGCTCTGGCAAAGGGTGCTGCAGGCATTGATGAGGAGTGCTGCAGTCACCAATGCAGCACACGCTGATCTACAGCAGGACTGCAGGTGTTGCTGGCCGTGCAGCAGACTGCCAAAAGTCTGCAAAAGTAGCAGCTGTGGCACCGATACCCAGCTCTGTGTACACTTGTGCTGTGGAGGGAGCATAAATCCTGTGTATCATGGGCTTGTTGAATCTTTAAAAGCTGTATTGAGACATATTTGGCATGCTGAGGCTAGGCAGGGTTACATCTCTGTAAATCTGCACACAAATTGGCTGTCTTCGCGTTGTGTTTGACTTGCTCACCCCAGTGGGTGACAGAACCATCGCCTCTGCTTTCAAAAGATTTGGTGGTCTTTTGGCTCTGACCTCACTGCCCACTGCAGCATTTGAACCAGGTGGAGATATCATAGATAAAATCACTGTGTTTCTGGTGGCAAGCTGCAGCAGTTGGGCTTAGTGGTGCCGAATGTTAACTTCTCTTTCCCAGTTTATTTTAGGATTATTTTTTTAAACTTGCATCTAAAAGTAATACTGTGAACCCATGCTGATGCAGCAGAAGCCTAATCTTGGTGCCAGGGATTGAATTTGAGAATTTGAGGTCTCTTTGGCAGTGAGGAAGCAGAGAAACTGCAAAATGATATGAATTACTTTTCTGGATAGAGTTGAGAAAAGCTTAAGAGCTGAGGTGCTCAGTCCACGCAGAAGAATAATTCTTGAAGGAAGGAGAATGATATCAGACTACTTCTTGTTTGTGTCTCGCATCTTAAAATGCAAAATGTTCCCCAAGGGAGTCAGTATAGGAATCAATCTGTACGGGTTGCCTATTTATACGATGTACTGTGTGGGACAGTGACCCTTATGCTCACCCCCTTTAGATCTGCAGCTCTGTGCAAACAGTGTTGATTTCCTGTCTCGGTGATCTCACCTGCATCCTGCCTGCTAATCTGTCATTGCTGGGGCTGTTCCAGTGCTCCAGGGAGGGAGTTCAGTTCAGGAAAGATTCAAACAGCTGCTTTTTTTGTTTTGTTTTGAGCCCGCTTGTTTTGGAATAGCTGTTTCTCCCTTCTCTGATTTCAGTGGTTAGAGGGGGGCATTTGAGAGTATTTTAGCTTTCTATCACTGGCTTTTTGGAAAAGTAATGTCTCATGAACCCCTGTGAAATGGTTGGGTTTTTTTTTGTTTTGTTTTCCTTCCCCCCTTGCCCTGAAGAAAGGAAAGATTTCAGATTTGTCAGTAGTTTAAGGTGCTTAATTGTGGAAGCTTTCCAGTTTCCTCATCTTTAATCTACACTATTTTTAACGTGAAAATAAATTATTTAAAGTAGAGAATTTCCAAGTACTCATTCTATGTTTTGTTCGTTCACAATTCATGGATAGTGATTCATCTTGGTGGGACATTACAAGAAATGCTAACAGTGGAAGAATGTGGGACATAAGTGGACTGATTTTCTTTTCTGTAAAGCATGGCCCATACAAGCCATGAGTATGTAAGTCTGCAAGGTCTGCATAGAGGCCTTGATGTAGAGTGATGCATCTGAAGCCTCTGATGGGCCTCCCTTTACTGATACAGCCTCACTGAATGGTATAATTGAACCCTTGGGTTAATGCAGTTGATCCTGTCTTGGTTTCTCTACTTGCAACCTTCTGCAAGCTGAGAAGACAGTTTGCTTGTAAGCTACGAGACATAATCTCTGCCTTGGTCCTTTCTTCTTGTAGAAGCTGGAACATTTGCTACAAGGATGCCAAGGTGCTTGTGCCTTCCTCCAGGGAGCCATTCATAAGGTGGAATCTGGAAAATTACCAGAAAGAGCTGAGGTAAGCACATCCCTTGCCTCATGTCAGAGGTGGGCCTGAGACAGAAGACAGCAGGAGGCTGGATAGCTGCAGAAAAGCTGTAGCTTTGAATTTGCAAGTTGTAGAAGCAGGGTATTCCCTGTGTCACTGCACAGGACAACAGGACTAGTGGAAGTCCAAATGAAGTTATAGAGGCTCTGCTGGGTGTAGAAACTGGTTTCGGAACCCTCAGTGAAACACAGGAGATCTCTTGCTTGCTCCAGCGTTGGACTGCATTCTTAGCAACTCCACAGCTTTGTAGCTGGTACTGGCATTGGTGTCTCTAGTACTGAGCAGCTGCCTCAGGCTGTGCCACACCAGGTTAGCTTGAGTGGCCTGGAATAAAGTTAGGTGACAAGATAGACAAATGTTCACCAGGCCAAGGTGCTGCAGCTCCAGCTCTACTGCCTCCAGAACAGAAGTCTGGAAGTGGGCAAGAGGAGAAAGGTACAAAGACTGAGAGAATGTTCTTGCAAATGTGTTCTATCCCCTGCTTTTGAGAAGCTGCTGTACTCCTGATGTGGTAGGAAATTGCTGCCAGCTCTGCACTGAGTGTCCCAGCAGTAAGGCAGTGGAAGATACAACAGTGGCTTCTCTGGGCCTTCCTGCATACATGTGTATGTCCACAAACCCTTCAGCGCATCTTGTTCCCATGGAAGTCCAGGCTGTAAGAAAAGTAGGAGTTAGCTGTGAGTAGGAAATCAGGCTAGAAAGCTTATTTTTTCTATGCTCAGCAAATGGAGTATGGACAATGATAGGAACTGAGTGTAAATTTTAGCCTGTTGGGAAAAGTATTGAGAGCGTAAGGAGCACTATTTACTGCTTCGGATTTGCAGGCTTGAGAGAAAGCCATGGGAACCAAGGTCCTTCTTTCCTAGGGTGGGCCAAGGTGAGATGTGGTTTGCATGTGTTTTGGATTGGGCACTGGTTTTTGCCTGCTCCCTCATTGCCCATTGGTTGCAGTAACTGCTCATCCCACTCTTGTGATCCCTACAGGAGGCAGCTGTGCTGCTGAGGAATTACAGGCAGTTGATGAAGAATGTTCTTGAAGATGCACGGCTGGTCAGGCTGCAGCTGGAGGGTGGAGCGCTCCTGGCCAGGCTCAGAAAGGAGGAATCTTGTGTCACCCTCACCCATGACTACAGGTGAGCCCTAAGAGTGGGAGAAAAGGAGATGGAAATAAACAAAAAGCAGGACTGGGAGTCTCTGTGAGATGACCCATCACTGGTGCAGGCTGGAGAGCAGCTTTGCGTAGTGGGGGCTTCTATTGAAAACAGCAAAGTGAAAAGTATAATGAATTTTGCTCTTATCCTGACTGCTGCTTCCCCAGTCCAAAAACTTGTCTGGGTGGATGAACTTGGGTGGCTAAAGTTCCTTTTCCAAGCCAAATCAGACCTATCTTCTGCAGTGGAAAAGGGGCTGGATATTTTGTGCACTTCTAAAACACAAGCCCTAATTGATGATGCCAGTGATGAATGTTTAGGTCCAGGCATTATCACTGTGTGATTTAGCAAGGCACTTCTCATGCATGGGAATTTCCAAGGACCTTTACTATGAGGAATGCTTTTTGGCTGAAGCAAACTCCGATCTCCTGGCACGTTGGTATGGTTTGGACAAACAAAGACTCACTGCCTTTTTGCAGAACTGGTATGAGAAGCAGGGACTGAGAAAGGCCAGCTGTGTGAAATCTCCAGAACATTGCACAACTCCTGCTTGTACTGGTAGAACACCTGAAGCCTATCAGTGTGTGAAGGCCTCTGCGCTATGCGCTGTGCAAACAGCAAGGTAGAAGGACAGACCTTGCACCCAGGAGCTTCCAGCCTGAGTGGGAGATAAATGCTGGTGTGTGGGTGATAAATGCTGGTGTGTGGGTGTAGGCAGGAGGGTAGTGGATGGTGGGGCAGCGTGGAATGGCTCTGTGCATCTACAGCCTTGCTCTGGTTGAACGCTCTGTTGCCATTGCAAGCTGGGAGGTTTTAAGGGAGGGAAAAGAGAAGATAACAAAATAGCTTGCGGGGTGTCTCACCCAGACACTGGGAGAAGAACATTTATCTTTGAAAATTCAGCAAGTGGATGACAGTACAAGTTACTACCTGTCGTTGGGAGATGGGGGTCAGTGTTTGGGTGCTGGGTGAGAGGGGAGCATGAGGACATGCTGTGTAACTGTTTCTTTTCCCTGCTTGCTGTGACTTCTCAGCAGCTCTGGCAGGATGTGCAAACGTGCTTCTGCTGAGCTGATGAAGTGCTCTTGAAGCAGTTTTGGGTGGAATTAGTACAGTATAGCCTTTTCATTCTGATATGATGTGAGAAGCACAGATAATGTGGATTGTTGTGATTACGGGTTTTTATTTTATTTATTTTAAGGAACACAGAGCAACTTCAGAGCCCTAGGAGGCTGGGGAGAACCTGCGTGCTTTTTGTGTTTTGGTTTGGTTTTAAGCTAAACCTGTGTTCTGGTGCAGGGAAATGATCAGCTTTGAAACCTGATCTGGCAGAGCCCCTAAGGATAATTTACTGCTTTGGTTACCTTAGTAAGGGCAGGGGTGGGGGATACACACACAGTCCTTTAATTGCACAGCGTTTGAGCACATGCTGAGACTGTGTAGCATGTTCCCTGTTTAATTCAGGTTGTATTCATTGCCTGCCAATATGAATGCGGACTGTGCACTATGGATCAAATCTACGTGGCTCTCTCCAGCCTGGGGAGTGTAAAATTGTTATTTTTATTATGGGAGAAAGTTAGGCCTCTTCTAGCCTATAGAGTAGTTGCAGAAGCTAAAACTGGTGCAGTATTTTAATTGAGGAAGTGCCTGCTTGTCTTGTAACTCGTGGCAGAGGACTAGAGAAGTCAACTTTTCCCTGTTCCATAATTCTTTTAAATGGGGGAAAAAGCTCTATCACTTGTCCTGAGAACTCTGTATAAGGCACCGTTGGTGTTAGATCCTCCATGGCTCTGCACTTGCTACTTCTCTCCAGACTGGTACGCAGATATTAAAGGTTCTGAGCTCTGCTAACCCTGTAAAGGCTCCTGTAGTTATGATTTTTCAAAGGGTTTTTCCACTAATAAGATCAAAGTAGGGTAGGGACAAAATGTCGTAGTTGTCCTACTAAGCTAGTGTGGAGTGGCTTTTGATGTACGTGGGTCCACTGTTAGGTTTTTGACTGGTGACGTGAAAATGGAGCAGGACTGGCTGTGTCTGTGCACTCCGCAGGGCCTGCTGGGTAGCTTTTCTGCACTTTGAATTGTAAAATCTTGATCAATGCTTAACAGTCTTTAATATCACACCCACTCCCCCAGTACTTGAAATCATGTTATTTTCAAAAGCAAGTCAAGAGCCTTTATCCTTCTGGGCCACCTTGGCTGTTAACCATTGTTTTAGTCTTGTCTTCTCTTTTGTGGTGCAAAAGCCTGATCAAGCACAGAGTCACACCTGCGAGGACTTCTTAGTCAGAAGTTGTGAGGCCAGCTGTGAACAGGTAACTGTCAAAATGTGCAAGAATTGCACTTAAGTAGAGGGGAAAAAATGTAAGAGCACGAGTTTTCTGGTCTCTTAGTGCCAGTTAAAATATGCCAACCAGAAATGCAGAGCTAGAGGTAAAAAAAGTTTTTTTCTTTAAGAAGCAAAAAGAAGAAAAGCCCAGCTGCACAATCACCTTAGGATTAAGCAAGCAATACATTCACTTGCAGCGGATACGTTTTGCCAACTCTCACAGCTTGCTTTCTTGCTAGTTTGTGGTTTCATGTGACAAAAAGTATACTAGGAGGTGGTAAGAACAGAGATGGACAAACCCATCTGAAAGCGCTTGACTGCAGGTTAGAGACAGTATGCTAAAATAGGCAAGGAAGCTGGCTTGTGCCCTGTGCACTCAGATGTTATCTGCCAAATACCTTTCTGGAGCACACAGCAAATTAGACTTGCTTTAGTCTTTCTTTAGTAATAAAACTCTTCCCTTGGGCTTGGCCTTGGCATGTTTCCCTGCTCTGACCTCTTGGAGAGCCAAGATGCCCTTTGCAGTGTTTCATGACACAGAGGAGTGGGATCTCATTGTTGCTCAGGTCTGACCTAGGCTTTGTGAGGATTTGCTAAGCCAGTGACACAGCTCCTTTCCTGCAAGAATTGAACTCCATCCCATCAGAGATGTGGTCAGGCGGGAGAGATGTATTGTGGTACATCCATTTGTTTCCCTGACAGAGGCTTCAAGAGCCTCTGGGAGTCCCTCCTGGATAGTCCCATTCTGAGACATGCTGCAGCACCACAGCAGTGGCTTTGACCAATAACTCCACTTTCTCTCTGTTCCCAGTGCAAGCTAACCAAGAGTCTCCATACTCCTTTCTCCACTGAGTACCACTGTAAGAGATAGCCTTGCCCATCTGGCCCCTTACCCACAAAGGGAAAGAAAGATTTCTCCGAGCAGTCTTTCTGGATCACAATCTTTCTGTATCTTGGCCTTTTCCCAGCTTAGAAAGGAGGAACTCTATTACCAGAACATGAGTCCTGCCAGCAGCCCATCCCAGGGAGCTGGTGGAGGGGAATGTGGGGTGCTCAGCTGGTCACACACCGCTCCCCCACCTCCTGGAAGACCAGGCTGAATTTGGCCTAGAGTTGATGTGGGTGTGGTGCTGATGAGCCAGTATCTTTGTAGGCTTCTCTTTACATGCTGTAATGACAGCTTCAGCACAGGTTGGCCACCCAAAGGTGCAGGTGGAGTGCTGAAGGCAGTGTTGTCACTTACTCATTGCTGGTAGAGCTGGCTGGGTTTGGAGCCAGCACATTTGCTGTCACACCATCTGCTGCACTGAAGGCTCAGTGCTTCTCCAGGTCTGCTCGCTGAAAGCTTCCAGGTTTTGCTGCCCCAGTCATTCTGGGGATTGAAATGCAGAGCTGTTATCCTAGCTGAAGTTCCTGTTGGTAAGTACAGACATATCCCATGGAGACATCCATAACTTCAGTGTTACTAGTACTTATTTTTTCACTTTTTGACAGATAATCTTTAATAAACTCAGTCTTTTTCATAAGTTATGTAGGGATGGCTTAGTGAGTGTATCTTCGGCTTCTGGAAGTCTCTTGTATTGATCAGCTAACCTGTGGCTTGCAGACAACTCACAAAGCCCATTGTGGTAGGTGGACTAATGCACTGCTTATTTTGTGGTGGATTTTGCAGACTTCTCTGACACTTCCATCATAGTCCTGGAGAAGCTGCCAGGAGCCAGGCAGCAGCAGTGGGAGCTCCTAATAAAGTGAGGCAGTTGCAAGGCGCTGGGCAGGAAAACAGAGAGACTTAACCTAGTCTTTAGCCCAGCATTTTCCACTGTTGTTCTTGTTATTGCTGCTCTTCCAGCATAGCCAAGAGCTGGGAACACTTGCCTGGACAAGATGTCCAGTGATGCCTTTTGTTTTCTGGATATGCTGTGAGTAAGAAATGGAGTAAAGAAGATACAAACATTTTGTATTATTATAAAGATGCCATATCCTAGTTGAACCAGAATGCACCTGGTGCATGCCTGGCTTTACCCATGAACCGGTGTTCTCAGCATGGCATAATGTTCTGCATGTTGACAGGCAAGGTAACCACAAGCCTAGATGTGGAGGCTGAAAGGAAAGAGAAAAACCTCAGATGGTGAATGAATGACCAGGCTTGGTGCTGGGCTCTGTGCAACATGGAACCAGGAAAAGCATGATCTCTTCCCCTAAGCTCCTCACCTGAAAAGAATTTGTGCTTGCAAGCTGTGAATAAGTAGCTTATAAATAGATGGAGGAGTGAATTCTCCTTTTGTTTGCAGAAGGCAGTCTAGCTAGTCTCTGTACTTTGAGGGTGGAGTGGCTGGAGCCAAGAGCTGGTTTTGTGAGCTGGCTATTTTTAGTGTGGCTTGGTGGTCTGGTTGAAAGCCCTGGATGGGGACCTGAGCCGAGCAGAGGTAATGGGCAGTGCAGAGCAGACTTCCTGAGCAGCCACTGCCAGGTTCCTGATGCTGGACCTGACTCAGTTACAGCAACAAAGAGGGTGATCTTACGGCTGACAGCCTCCACAGATCTTGTGCCTGGCTTCCCCACGCAGTGTTGAGGCACTGGGTCTGCTTGAAGATGTGGCCAGTTAATGATGCAGTGGGTTGTAGCTGTGTGATGCTGTAGGAGCTCACATTTGTGAGTCTCTAGCAAGACTCCTGTTAGTAGCAACTCCTGAGATGCTCCAAGGCAGTCATGTACTACACTGCAAAACGTTATACGAGCTCCTTCAGGCAGAAGTACGCTTGGGTAACGTACAAGCTCTTAGGGGCTCCAAGAGGGCCTGCCAAGGGACTGCACAATCACCATCTGAAGCTCTGTCTGGGGTCAAGGCAGAGAGACTGAGCTAGTCATCCAAAACATGGAACAAGTTGTGGGTGAAGGTAGAGGAGAGACAAGTGTCTGGTGTGTATATATATCCCAGTCTGGGGAAACTGGGGTGGCTGGCATTCTTGTTTTGGAAGGTAAAAGGTGTGCGCCTACAGGCTATCAGTTGCTGCCATACGCTGGTGGTCATGGCCAGGCAACCGACATTGGGAAATCCTTCCTGGAGGTATTTGTGTCTTCTGCCATCCCCTTTCCACTTTGGAAATGTGTTTTGTTCCTGTCTGTGCTGTGGCCAGTTTGATAGTTGCTACTCTGTGTTTGCATGTGCTTCAAAGGATGGCACTACTTGTGTCCCTTTCATTAATACCATTTTCCTGGTTTGCTTAATTAACTCTTGCTCATGTTCCTCTCTGTCTGGGAACTTTGGGATCCTCTCAGCCTACCACTTCCCATAGTTGCACACTTCTGACGTGGTCTGCAAGATGCATCTTCCATTGACAGGGGTCCTCTGCGTGTTTCTCCTGGGGACCTAATTCTAAAACATCTCTTGGTGAGGACAAGCTCTCAGTATACTTTGAAGCAAGTTGAAAAGCTGTGTTTACATCCTGGCCTCAAAGATTGGCAGCTTTCTGCCATGAGATGCCTCTGCGCTGTTGCTGGTGACACAGAAGATGCTGACGAGCACGAAGCCTTTGGCCTTCAGCAGTGCATGGGTGGCAGCGCTCCTTCATGGTCTTACTTGTTTGTGTCAGGTGGAGGGAGGCGTGCACAGCGCCGTTTCTATCCAAACACGTACTGTGCTGCTTGTTATTAATTTTCGTTACAGTCTAACCTGTTTCCTCTGTTTGCATGGTGGTTTTAACCTGGTAAAAAGCACTTAAGCTCACATTAAACAAACCTCGTTGCTCCGCACATAAAGGAGCATGGAGACGACATTCTGAGCGTATGAAGTGCTGCGTGGAGCCAGTAGTGGCATTTGCAGAGAGGTAAAAGATTGCAGAGCTCTGTCTAGGTAAGTTTTCATTGTTCTTTTAGGCTTTTGATGAGATGATCCCCCTCCGCTCCCTTTCTGCTCTTTATTTTCTGCTGTCTGATGTCCTAAATCTTCCTGGATTGAGTGGGAATTTACCCAGAAGACTTTGGTTTTGCTTGTTCTTGTTTGCAGTGTTTGTCATGCCAACAGGTCATTAGGTAATTAATGACACACTGTGTGTTTTATCTGTTTAAAAATACTATGGAAAAAATTGCAGAGAGTTTCCAGTATTGGGATCTCAGCTGAACTGCCTGAAGTTCCTGGCTCAGCCCAGATCATCCCACAAGCACCGTTCTTTTTATGTGGCTGAGCTGGGGGGGGGAATTTTTCTGTTGCTGTGGTAGTTAATAGCACAGTCACTGCTATTCTACGTATTATAAACACTGGGAGTGTGCAAAAGGAGGATGTATCAGGGCAGTAGCATATGGCTTTAAATTACAGTAGGTATGTGTTTGAGCAGGACATCTTGAAGCTCTGGTGGTCCTGACTCCAGAAGCACAGCTGTTCAACCAGTGCAGTCAGCATAGATCACGAGCATAAACTTAAGTAGGTTACTGTGCATGGGACAGAGTTTGGAGGTAGGGATTTTATTGCGACTGGTGGAAACCCACAGCTTGATGCTTGGTGTTCCCAGAACAGTGTTTCTACATCCTGTCATCACTGTGGGGTGAGCTTTCCTCATAAGCAAGCTGCTTCTTGGTTTGGGATTTCTCATAATGTTGCGCTGGTTTTGTTGTTTGTTTTTTTTTTCTCCAGTCAGTTTTATGGATCTTTCTGGGATCTAAAATCAACCAGAGACCGAACACAAGTTTTATTGTACCTGAATGCAACCCAGGCTGGGGAAAGAATCGAAGGTTACAGCTTGGGACTGCACTTAGACACTTGTTTAGTTGTATGCATCAATCCTTTTGCTTTTAAAAGGACTTGAGAGTGTATTTCTGCTAAAAACATGTTTAAACGAACTGTGCTCGGAAGAGAATTCTCTCAGCAATTATGGTCTGGGGTGTGTAGTGTTAATTGGATGGGTTGTTCTCAGTGGATGTGCTTGTCAGGTAACCCAGTGAGGAGGGATTCAGTCAGGTCTATGATCTTAGTGAGATTCACTGTTCCCATCATGAATGGCAGGAATCCTGCAGGCAACCTCAAACTCCGTGTTTGACCTCTGTGCCTTTCTAAGGACGCTTTGGGGTTCTAAAAACTGTACCCAGTTCCTCAAATACTTTAGGTAATTAAAACCACCGTGGTTATTTGTGTGCTGTAGAGAATAATTACAGTTTATTTAGCAATATCTGCATTAGGTTCACCATGGCCAGTTTGAATTTTGACCTCAGCTGCATTGCAGTTTTCACCCTGAAGAGCTAGAGAGTGCATTTGAGGTTGACCTCTTTTTATGGGATCATTACCAATATGGCAGTCACGTAGGTTGCTACCAAAATGCGGTGCATACCAAGAATTACTCTATGCCTTTCTCTTCCTACAAAACAGGCCTCAGGCACACAGGACTTGCCCTGCAAAGCTGGAAGGATTTCTTCCTGAAGCATTGCTCAGGATGTGTAAATGGTTTGTAGCCAAGGCATCAGCACAAATGATCTGGGTGATGTCCTTGGACCAAGCCATCCCTTAGATCTCCCAGTTGCCAGATCCTATTTCTTTTCTGCCAAAACCTGTAGAGACATCCACAAGGGTAGTTCAGCATCAGGAGCAGAAGAGTAGACGAGGCTAATGTTGTAACATCTGACTGTGTTTCTTCTAAATTACAGAATGATCAGGGATGTTGCATTATACTTGCCTAAAAACCATCAAATACACTCGCAAAAGGCAGCGTGTCTTGAGTTCCTTCCATCCATGAATTTTTGCCACTCTAAAACTGACCCAGTTTAGTCAGAGGATGAGCTCTAGTTTTAGCTTTCGCTTCAGCTGTTCCTCTTGCTGTTGGCTGGAGCAGCTATTCAAGGGGCTGTGGCTGTAAGTTGCAGAATAGCAATGGCTCTGCTGCTGCCCTCCCTGTGCTCTTCCATTTGCGTCTCGCTGGCATTGACAGGCACGGCTTGTGCAGCACCTGCTTTTGCAAGCCTGCTCGATGCCTCTTCTGTGGCCGTTTATTTTTGAAAACAAATCTGGTGTTTTGCTTTGAAAACTAAAGTGTAACTCTCCAAGGCTAGCTTTTTTTGGAGGATGGATTCAAACAGAAATGGTATTTCCAAATTATAGGTTTAAAATTACCCTGCCATTATCCAACAGCTTGGCACTTCTCCAGAAAACTGAAGACGTTTGGAACCTTTTTCACTGAAACGATAATTGCCCAATGAAAACAGGATTTGGGGAAACATAAACTGACATCAAGCTGCTCCTTTTTGCCATAAATTATATTGAGCTTGCATTATTGCAAAATTACGTTGGATCATCTGACCATGGAAGAATGTAGTGAAAGACTCTTATTA
>NW_010184982.1:20442-39347 GCF_000695765.1 Mesitornis unicolor | reverse complement strand
AGGGAAATTGCAATGCATCCAAACAAATCTAAGCTTAGATGAGACTTTCCCCTGACTTCAAACAAGTCCCTGCTTTTCTTCCTCAGGTCATGCAGGCCTCTATTAAAATGTCTTTAAGGTCTTTAACTACCAGGTGTGTTTCCCTTTGTGTGGCAGGATGGAAGTCATTTTTTCTTCTTCAACCAAATTTTCAATATTTGCTTTGTTTACTCCAAGCTGCCTTTAAAGCAATGAGGGACAAGGATGGAAAACTCCCAAATCCAACTCTGGAAAAAAACCAAACAGTTGTCTATGCAAGGTCTCATTTTCCCATGGAACTCCCCGTCACAGGATATCATTGAGTTTACTAGTACCCTAGAAATTATTTAGGAAGTTTTTAAGATGTAGATCAGCAAATGGATGGGTGTGTGTAGATAGGTAAACAGAGGCAGAGATTTGGAAGAACACACTTAATGCCCAGTGGCTACTTTGTGAGCACTGGAAGTGCCCAAGTGAATTGAAAAACCAAACTTTCCCATGGACTGTGAGCGATTTCTTTGTTTGACTCGGTTTGCCTACCTACTTTATGCTACAGGGTGGAAAGGGTTATATTTTCCCCTGTGTAAGAAAGTAAAAGATGGATGTTAGTTGGAGAGCCTGTCAGGCTGGTGAAAGTGAACTGTCAAGAGCTGACAACATATGAACGGAGTTACCTTGGAGATGCAACGGAAGACCAACAACCAGACATTGAGGTTTTAATGAATGCCTGCCAAGCGAGGCAGAATGTGTGAAAACAGAGAGCTGGACTTTGAAACAAAGGACGAAGGTGCTGGGATGCTGGAGGAGCTCGGTGGAGGAGGAGGGATGGAGTAAGGCCACACCTGAAGTCCTTCTGAGGCTCTGAGCAGCCTTGGCTATTGGGCTGTGCTCTGATCAGCTATCAACAGCCCACTGCACGTGTTCACAGAGAGCAGTATTGCTTCAATGGCAAGAGTAAGGGATTTTACATCATGATATATGCCCTAAATAGCCCAACTTACAATGAAAGCAAGAGCTAATTTCCAGCCCTTTTACCTGAAATGGGTTCTCTGTCCAGTCCCTGCTTATAGCATAAACTCCCAAATATGTCATAGACTGACTCTAGGTAAGTATGAGATAGATGCTTATGGGTTGGTAAAGCAAAGACTTTCCATGTGTGCATTCAGTAACAGGATTTCATTTTTAGTACCATTGAATCAGCTGAGATAGAGGGAAGATGACTGAGTGTCTGTGAGTCTATAGATGTATTTAGCTGCCATATTATTTTCTGGGATATCGATCACATCCAATGGCACAGAGGACTGAGCGCTCACGTCTGCAAGGAAGGCTTGGCCTTAATGAGGTCTTCAGGGTCTGGCTCCTTATTTTCTAGTATTGCCAGTAAACTGGGATAATTCTTCCTGTGGAAGGAACTTGGGTGGTGCCAGAAGAGCTCTGTTTGGGGTGGGTTTTTTCCAGTCCTTCAGCTCAGCGGCAGGGAGCTCATTTGAGCCCCTTCTCTTCTGAATTGGGCTCCTTGGGGCTCAGAGGGTGGACCACAAGGAATACTTTGTTATTTATGCATTTTGGAACCTTACTTTCCCTGGAGTGGTTTGCTGGTTATGAAGCCAATACTGGTCTCAAGTGTGCTCCAAGAGCCTGGTCTTGTCCGTGATGGCACAGTGAATTCACCTCTTTACACATCGAGCTTGTGATAAGCCTATTTTTGTTTATAACAAATTACTTAAAACGTGATTGTTTTGTAATTGCTTGTCATCCCTCTACCTTGAGGGTGATTTTTTTCCCCTGTAGTTGCAGTGTTGTCTTCAGGAAAAGCCTGTTTTGGGACTTTGGGAATTGTGTTGTCAGCTACGTGGGAGTCTGTAGTCTTGCAGCCCAGGTTGTGACTGACTCTTGTCAAGGAAAATTGCTCAAATTTGAGACAACTGGAGTGCTGTTTCCTCCATCAGGTACAGAAATGAGTGGAATGGGACTCTCTGGCTCCCTTCCCATCCATCAGACCATGCTCTGTGCTAGATCAGCCAATGCAAGAGCTGGAACTCTTGTTTCAAGTTGCTGCATTGTAAAGTTACCATCTTGCGATGCCTTGTTGAGCGTTGAAACCATACCTGCTTTCTTTGTCATGGGCTTGGGTGGACATAAGGAGTCCCATTACAAAAAGGCCCAGCAGGTCAGTCTAGCTCGTTGATGAGTGCCATCAAAGCAGCATCAACACCAAAGTGATTTCCATGGCAGCTCAGAGACAGGTGGGAAAAATGTTTTGCCTCCTGAGAGGATAATTGCAAATGTTTGCATGTAAGATCCTGTAATGTCCAGAGTTATAGGTGCTCACTTGTCTGTGTCAGTGGGGGGAAGAGCATTTGCTGTATGGGTGTGCTTTCCTGAATGGATGAAAGCTTATTCATGCCAGCAGGGACTTTGGACCCATGGGAGTAAAACCAAAGGGTGTCTGCCTGTCTGGCCATCAGTATTGTATTTCGCTGGAGTCTTATTCAGAAAGTAGGACCCAGCAGCTATGCTCTGCCGCACAAAACCCAACAGCATTAATGTTGTTGCCAAATATAACTTGCAGCAGTCTTCAGACCTGTTTCTCATTAGCTGTCCTAGCTGTGTCACCGCTGCTGACGGGAACTGGCCTTCACAACCTGCTCTGTTAAGTGCACTTTCTAGAGCTCAGCTTGGACAGTGGTTATGGCTCTGCTGCTGCGAGTCTCCTGGGTTGGATCTGGGTCTGTCCCCAGGAGAAGATGAGAAAACAGAAGGCTCATATCATCGCTGTTTGTTTATGGTGGTTTTGGGAAATGCAGGAGCAATGTTATGAGCTTGGATCTTTCCACTGAAGCTTGCAGATTCTCTGTACAGAACCTGTCTCCTCTGAACTGCAGTAGCCCTGATCTTAGTCCAGAAACAATTCGGATATTTTTGGCTGCACTTTGGAGAAATTAATTCAGTCTAATGGCATTTTGAAGAGGAAAAACAAAAGTATCTGGGAGCCTGAGGTTTGAGAAGTTGGCTGTTGCACACTGGGTGGAATTCTGAATGGAAAAATCCTGTGGATTTCTGCTGTACAGAGCTACTTGTCCAGACGTATTGCACGACCTCATGTCAGTAAAAAACTATCTAAAAACTACAGGATGATTGCCACCAAATGCTCATATTCAGTTGCATTTCATAGGTTCAAGATTGCCTGCAACCCAAGGCAGAAATAAGCGTGTACGCTGAATTGCTTGTATTAATTTTCATCAGCAAAGCTTTCAGAGTTTTATTAGCTACCTGTTTCACAAGTGCTTTGAATAATTTTAATAATATGATTAAAAATATGTTCTGCTAAGCCAGAAGGTTGTAAGATGCTCGCAAAATTAATGTTGTGGACAGAGCCTGATGCTCAGGGAGCTCAACGTGCTGGTGTAGAGCACAGCTGGAGGAGGCTGCAGTATTTTGTTGCCAGCATCGGTTGAGTCCATAGTTGTGAAAGAGGGAGAAATCTGGAAGCAGAAAAAATATGAGGAAGAAAGAATAAGCTTGAATGCTATTCTGTCTCCTGGATCCTGTCTGTAATTCAGCTGAACCTGCGCTCGGGAAGTGTTGCACACATCTGAAACTTCACAGAATCACAGAATTACTGAGGCTGGAAAAGACCTCTGAGAGCAAGTCCAGCCTGTTACCGAACAGTGCCACATCGGCCAGACCATGGCACTAAGTGCCACATCCAGCCTTTCCTGAAACCCCTCCAGGGATGGTGACTCCACCAGCTCCCTGGGCAGTCCATTCCAATGCCTGATCACCCTCAGGTGAAAAAGTGCTTTCTAATATCCAGCCTAAACCTCCCCTGGCACAGCTTCAGGCTGTGCCCTCTTGTCTTGTCACCAGTTGCCTGGGAAAAGAGCCAAACCCCCACCTGACTGCAACTTCCCTTCAGGTAGTTATACAGAGTGAGAAAGTCCCTCCTGAGTCTCCTCCAGGCTAAACAACCCCAGCTCCTTTAGCCTCTCATTATAAGACTTTCCCTCTAGTCCCTTCACCAGCCTCATTGCTCTCCTCTGGACCTGCTCCAGCACCTCAGTGTCCTTGAAGTAAGGGGCCCAGAACTGTACACAGCACTCGAGGTGACGCCTCACCAGTGCTGAGTGCAGGGGAGAATTACATCCCTAGTCCTGCTGGCCACACTATTCCTGATACAGGCCAGGATACCATTGGCCTTCTGGGCCACCTGGGCACACTGCTGGCTCGTGTTCGATCGACTGTCAACCAGTACTCCCAGGTCCCCATCTGCTGGGCCGCTCTCCAGCCACTCTTCCCCCAGTCTGTAGTGGTGCATGGGGTTATTGTGGCCAAAGTGTAGGACCCTGCACTTGATCTTGTTAAACTTCATACCATTGGCCTCTGCCCATTGACCCAGCCTGTCCAACTTGCTAACGTTCATAATCTAGCCAGGATGTGCTCAATCCCTGGCTCCAGCATCCAGCATTGCTGGGCTCCAGCCTGAATCTCGCGTGCGCAGGGGAGGTTCACTGCTGCTGTGGCCAGGCTGGCAGGGAAAGTGCTGCCTGGTGTTGTCTGTCAGGCTTTGTTCAGCACAAGCTGCCTGTGAAAGGCGGGAAGCTCTGTTTTTGAATCTTTCCAGGACAAGTTTGTAAAATTCAACTTTTCTTGGCACTGGGGTGCTGTATGCTTTGCATTTTTGTTTGGCTGGTGGAAATTGCTGAGAGTGAGTGGGACACCAGGTGCTTCATATTGTTATCGTTTAGGAAAGGTTTTCTTCCTAGCGATTGCTTACTTATTTAAATTAAATTCAAATGATGGATATAGACATTGAGACTGCCTGAACCTGTGTTTTGTGAAAGGCCACTGATGCAATAATCTGCATTTATAAAAAGCTTTTTGAAAGTTTTGCATGGCACCTGGCTGGGAGGAGATGCTCTTGTCCCTCTTGCCAGGTTGTCCTCATTGGGATCAGAGTGGAGAATGACCAGAACATGCAGGGAGCAGCGTTATTTTCCTTCTGCTCTCCATATGTAGATGGCCATTATGGGTCCCACAGGGATGAAGCACTGCTGTTAGCCAGATCGCGTTTGCCTGAAGGGCTGGGGGAAGGATATAATGCAAAACCCCTGATCAAACTTGTGTCCCCTTCCAGAGATGCACTTGATGCTGCCAGCGTGTTTTATAATCGAGTTGATGAGGGTGTTCACCGACTGGTGATGCTGTCAAACAAACGCATCCAGGAGCTGGAGCTGGTGATGGAGTTTGAGAAAGTAGAAGAGTGTTTTAAGGAGGTAAGGCCTGTTTATTGCTTCCAGTGACTGCCTGCTGCCACCCTTTGACTGTACATCCCACAGCAGCTACTGGGCCTCTTGATCTCTCCTGAGAAGGTGTAGAATGATGCCTGTGGGCCTTTAAAAAGAATAACTGACCATAAGAATCTGAGAGAGATTTTTCAGATGTGCTGAGAACCAAGCCACTGTTTCACTTGTTATCTCCTGGTGCCAGGTAAAAGTCCTGGCTGCTTTCTAGGTTTGATTTACTCAAACCCCATAAACATCTGTGACGTTTTTCCAGACTTAAAGACCACAGTGTCATGACAAGTCAGCAAGCAGTACACTTGAAGGTGAGGGTGCTTTTTCACAGAGATCAGCAGAAGTACCCTCCCAGCAAGATTTTTGGAGGATCCATTCTTCATGCTCTGCCTTGAGAAGCAGCAGAGCAATGGCAACAAGCTGCTGATGAGTCTGCATGTCCCCTGTGGGCTGTAGGTCCTTCAGGATTTGCTTATATCCTGCTGCTGAATGAGCCACACATTGCATAGCCCACACTAGCTGCCTGTCCCTGCTGTGCACTCTGTTGTTTAGATTCCTTTGCAGTGCTCAGATCCCTGCTATCTGATAAACCTCAGGCACACTCCTTCCCCTCTGGGTGCAACCCCAGGCACACTCCTCCCCTCTGGGTGCAGCCCTATATACAGTCTCCAGGCAGGGGAACAGCCTCTTGTCCTTATCCCAAGAGCTCAGCCCTCCCACCTTCCTGCACTGCTGTGGGAGTTTGAACTTCCCTTCATGTGGTGCTCATTGAAACTCTTTGTAGCTGTAGGATAGCAAACAGACACTGGTTTTCAGGAAGACCTTTTAAGCCCTCTAGCTGTGTAGAGAACCTTAGAAAGTCATAAAGTAGCTCAGGTTGAGTGTCCTACAAGACCACATCAGTTCTTTCAGTGTTGCAGATGCCAGATGTGCTCCGTAAGCTCCACTTCAAGATGATGGAGTCACGTAGTCTCCTTTGCCGTAACTCATCCACAATGAGAAGTTTTTTGTATCTCTTATTACCCTGTGTGTGTGAAGGGTTTTATGCTGTTTGAAGCTCAACTTAGGAACCTGTATCCTTAAAGATCAATACTAGGACCAGTTTCACCATTGCTCTTAGGCTTCTTGGCTCCTCTCCTCTGGAGTGGACTAGATTTGCAGAGAAGGCTGTAGCCTACCTGTTGTTTTCACAGGCCAAGGTGGATCCAGGAGTTTTAATGACTTCCCATTTGCAGGTAGACACTTGGGCGCCACGCACTGCGTGTTCAGGACAAGTATGATGCAAGAACCTTGTGAGGACTCCCTTAAACACGCAGGTTCTTAATACAGAAATGAAAGAAGGCACAAAGGCAGGCTCTGCAGCCTGTCCCTGCTTTAAGCTCAACTTTTTTGATTGAATTGAGCAAAACTGACTGCTCCCAGCTTACTTTGCTTGCAGATCGCCAATGATGGCAGCGTTGCTGGCAGCAGCTGCTTCTGCTTTTAAGCCTAAGAGCTCTAGGCAGCAGCAGTGTGGGCCCCTTTGCAGCACAGGTCACAACCTGGACACCCATCTCCTCCTCTTGCCTGTGGGCTTATTCTATGGTCATGTAGCCTCTCTCAGTCCAGAAGACTTAAGAGTTTGTCCTTAACTATAGGGTTTAGTTGGGTTATGGATTTAGATGATATAGGAAAACAGGATGCACAGACATTAGGAAACATTTAGTCTGTCCCTTCCCCCAGATGCTGCTATACCCGAAGCATTGCAGACAAGTTTACCAGCCTGATTTTTAAACCTACTGTTGATGGAGATGCTGTGTTATCCTGTCTGGCCTCCTGTGTCTGCTTGGCTTTTAGGATGCTCTTGTCAGTCAGTTCTCTACCCATGTTTTGAGGGTCTATAACTGCAGGCCTATAACTGCGGCAGTGGCTGGGCTCTGTTGAGGAACCTGCAGTTACTGCGGGGCTCTGTGGTGAGCCACCTTCAGAAAACCAGTGGCTGAGAGTCCCAGAGAACTGTGAAACATTGCAGATGTGGAGAATCCATCAGTATGTTCACACTGATGTAGTTCATGTCCTGTCAGTCAGAAAAGGGAAGTGGTGGAGGAAATCTGGCAGCAGGGAGATTTTATCCCACTTAGGGGTAACAATAATAGGAATATCAGGCCAACCTGCAGGTAGCAAGGCTTACATTAGACCATGGCTCACCCAAAACAGCCTGAGCAGCTACTTACCCTGTTTATGCCTAAGGCTCGGTGAGTAATAGCAGAGCTTTGCAATTACTCAGTGATCTGAAATGGAAAAACTTCTAGCAGGAGGCTTAGGCTGAAGTGGCAGGATGAGGGCAGGAAGTGTACATGCGCGTTCTTCCCAGTAATAAAATGACCAGCGTAATGAGAGCAATCCTTGCTCTTGCCACATAAAGGCCTACCTTGGTGAGTAGTACAGGGTGACTAATAGTGAAGCCTTTTCCCTTTCCTTCTAGGTCAGCAGTTGGATTGAGAATGTTGGCAGAAAACGGCTGAAAGAAACAATCAACCTGGACGATTCTTTGGAGATGCTGCTTCAAGCGCAAAAGCAGTTCAGGGAGTTTGATCTTGTTGCCAGTGTAAGTGTTGTCTGATTGAAAAAACATATTCTCCAGAGTCTGAGCTGGCAGCATATGTGTCTTGTACATGCTCAGCTAAACCCATGATGCTAAGATGGCATTGGTAGAGTGTTCATCACCAAGGTGTGTGTTGTTCCTTTACACTGCTTGGCTTCCCTGCTCTCCTCCTGTAGACAAAGCCACCAGCTCAACCCCTTAGTAGATTATATTTGCTAATCTTTAGGAAAATAACTACTGTAGGGAAGGTGGATTTTTTTTGTTTGTTTGTTAATCCCTTGATGTGCTTGTAACACTGTCCTTTTTTGTTATTTGAACCTTGAAAAGCAGTCTAATTAGTCTTAGCTCTTGACCTTGAAGACTACTTACTGTCCATGTCAGGTCTCCATCCTTATATACAATTGTATTTTGCTTTCAGGAATATTGCAGAAGGGGGCAGGAAGCACTGAAGAAGATGGATCGGTGGGAAGATTTTTCCTCTGTGGATGTAGATTGTTACAGAGTCAAGCTACAAACCTACAGAGATCAACTGGAAGAGTTCTGTACTCAGCTGGATGAAAACAGGCATCGAATCTGTGAGACGGTCAGGCTGTATGAGTTCTTTGACAAGGTAAGACAAAGCATCTGCTGCACTGAGGAGGGTGTAAAAAGCCTGCTCAGACTCAATCCAGAGCTTGGTTGTTTATGAAAGATGTGAAATGCAGTGTGTACACCAATAAGGAGCTGGATCTGTGACCTGCAAAAGCCCCTTCACGCTCATGTGTCTGCAGTGTTTTTTCCAAGTCGGTATGTGGAAGAAGGGGCAAGCAAGAAAACATCCACATCTGTTAAGAATAGAGGTCTTCTGCTGTCTGAGCTGTAGCTTGTAGGCCCCTCTCTGCAGTGGACAGAAGAACTGTGTCAGTACTGGATTGGACAACAAGGGCTAAGAGATTGACTGCTTGTGTCCAGTCTTGGCTACCAGACCAGCGTAGACTGCCTGCATTTTGTTCACATGGATTCTTAGAGGCTGGTAAAGTCAGCCTGTCAACATATCAGGAGTATCACCTTGCGATTCAGCCCTACATACAGTCCAGCCCCTCTCTGGTGGAGGCCTGTGTGAGGAAATGGAGCACCAGGACGGGGTGCTGGGCAGTGTGGCTGAGGGACCTAAGGGGACTGGGTTGGCCCAGGCATCTGGGAAGCAGGAGGAGAGGATGTGTGTGGTGACTGAGAGTGCCTGGCCTTCTCACCTGCTTGCTTTAATGCAGATGCACCCATTCAGCCGACCTGCGGTTGGATTTAGTGTGTCCTTTGATATCTAAAGTTGCAGATGAATAAACAGTAGGATTTTCTTAGTGCATTTTAAAATACAGCTTTGGCAAGCAGAGGTGGCCAGGGAGCCTGTGCTCCATTTATTCCACACTTGTGCAAACATTGGGTATTGAAGTTCTCAAATTCCAGAAAGAATAGACACTAAAAGTTAAGCTGTACCAGATGTAGATGCCACTTTGTTGCTGTCTCTGAACTGCCTTGGCAGCCAGAAGTGCTCAGAGGAGGAGGGGGAAAATTCAGCTAAACACGAAAACATCAAGAAGCATCTTGTGCGAGGGAGGAGGGTGGGGAAGGCAGGCCAGAACACTGCTGTCAGGACGTGTGAGGATTGAGTTCGTTTGGTGGTGATCTCCAGGTCTGCTCTAACTCATCTATGCGGTTTGCGGTGCAGATGGGAGACCTTCTTGCTGTGGGAATTGTTTTTTTTTTTTTCTCCCAGTGGAGAAGTGCTCTCTGTGCAGTAGGAGAACGGCAAAAACCTGTGCTCTGCTCACTCACTGCGCACAGATGTTTAGGGGCTGCTCTGGTCCCTGAGCACCCGTTGCCATCATGGGGGAACCTGGTAAGAACGGTGGTTGTCATATTTCTTTTGATAAACTGAGGCACACAAAGGTGCCAAGCCGTGCTCAGCATCGTGGCAAGTCTGTGGCCAAATGTTGGTCACGTATGAACCTACCCAGCCAAAGCTGGAGATCTTTGGAGCACAGACATGGACTGTGGCACCCACTGACTGCTCTGTCCTCTGTTCAGGCATGGGAACTACATCGCAGTAGTAGCTCTTTGGCTGTCAGACATGACTCGGCAGCAATGGGTGTTCTTCGACAGCTTCAAAGCCTTTCAATGTGTGGGCCATTCCTAGGGGCACAGATGTTACACAGACCCCAAAGATGGCCCATTTATTTTCTTAAGGCTTCATAGAACAGCTCATACAGCTGCTTTTTGGTGGATGGCAGTTGGGGATGCAGTCCTTGGCGTTGGCAGCAGCAGCATCTCTCTTGGTTGTACCTTTCATGCTGCACAGCCCCAGTGAAAACTGTGTTTGCCCACTGCTTTGGTGTGGAGGTGTCTTGCCTAGTGAGGGAGGAAGATTTTGATCTCACTGGTTTCAGTAGAACTATAAACAATGCTGGTTTCATAAATACAACACCAGTGTACTGTGAACCGGTGGCCAACTGAAACCAGGAGTGTGGAGGGGATACATCCTGCAGCTGCAGGATGAGTGCAGAAAGTGCTGTCAACCATGAAAGTTCTTTCAGTGCTGATTATTTTGATCTTGATCTCCAGAATGCTTTCTGCCTTCCCAAAGCAAAGTCAGTGGTGTGGACTGGGAGGTGGAGGGAAAGCAGGAGATACTATCTAAACTGATTTCACACCTTTTGATGCTGAGCTGCTTTGACCTCCCTGCAGTGATCTTGTGCCTGCCTAGCCTCCTTCTCTTTTCCCTAATATCTGGGATTGTCAACAGCGGGAGATGAAACTAAGCAATGTCCTTGGTTTTCTTTCTTGTAAAGAGCCTGCAGTGTGCCAGACCCCAGGATTTGGGGAAGAAGCCTGGGGATGCGTAAGCAATGTACGCTATGGTAATGAGCTGGCAGGCTCAGATCTCTCCAAACATTTCAGTGTGTGCCAAAGGAGTGGAGCACCCACCAAGGGGATTGTGGTATTCATCCCTCACGTACCTCGCTGTCTACTAGAAACGGGAGGCTCTTTTCTGCTGGCCCTTCTTCTGCACGTAGTGGCCAAGTGTTTCATAGGGTGCTGCCTGTGGCTGCTGGACAGGCCATGGAGCAGGACAGCACAACCCCATATGGTCTGTCAAGATGCTGTACTGTGTTTTTCACTGCTTGGCAGCTCCTGACAGCCTTTCAGAGCTGAGCTCTCCATGATGAGGCAAGTTGAGCTGGGCCAGACCACATGGAGCTCGCACATGGGCTGGCAGGGTTCCTTCCCCAAAGTCATGGCTGGTGCCAAGCTGGATGTTTCCATTTGTCCCCACTTCCTGTGTGGCAGGAGCTCGTGGTGCCTGACAGGGGCTGGATGGTGGCTGGGCTGAGGCAGGAGGAGCGGTGAAGGAAGCTGCTTTCCCCATCTCCAACTGCGGGCCGAGGACTGGGTTTCAGTACCACAGACCCAGTGTGGGCATACTCGGGGACCTGCCATCTTCCTGTGGCTTTAAGCCTGGTCTGGCCACTGACCCTTGTTTGCTCAATCCCAAGCCTGCGGTGGGATCTGGCACCACATGGTGCTTTGGGGCAGAACTGGGAAGCTGAGCAAGCACGGGTGTACGTTGTACCAAAAGCACTGACGTGTGCTTTGTTCTGGGGTGCCTGCAAGGGCGGCTGCCAGTACCTTTCTCTTGCTGCCTGTCCTGGCTTCACACTGCCATGGGCATGCCATCATTACCAGAAGAACCTAGAGGAAGTCTCCTTCTCCTTGCTTACCTTGTTAGCTTTCACATTTCTTCTTCTTTTGAGCTCTCTTTGGGTGAATTATTTTCCAGGTCACTCATATCCCAAGTCTCTGCATGCTCTTGACTTTATCATGGGTGAAGTGCTCAGCTGCCTATGTCCATGGGCTTGAAGTGGGAGCTGTGTGCCCTGTCAGGGCTGCAGTTACCCAACTGGTGTGTCTAATGAGCCGGAGCACACAGCATGGTCTCTGCCAGCCCTGGGATGGCACTCAGTCCTCAGAAGGTCAGTAGGAAAGGTGCATGATGCTTGCTGGCAAAAGTGTCTCTGGAGTAAAGCACTGACCCAACCAGACAGGGCAGAGTCCCATCACACTGCCTCAGCACCTGCACACCCTGCAGCGCCGGGTGCTCAGAGCCTCCCAGCTGAACTGCCTGTGTCATTACAGCAGAGCCTGAGGTGGCCCCAGGGGCTTTTTCCTGCTTGTCAGGATGTTGTGCAAGATGAGCACTCTTTTGGTGCTCAGGGAAAGTGTGGGCATTGCTCTGCCATGGTCTGAGAGCCTCTGACAGCTTGGGCTCTTCCCTTGCATTTGATTCTTGAGGGAAACTGCTCAGAGTCCCACTGCTGAGGGTTGGTGGGGTGACGCTGGTCAAGAAATGGTAGCGTTTCCCTTGTTGGGATTTCTTTGGGCCTCTGCTTCACGAGCTGCTCCTTCAGTGGCATTCTGTGCCGCCCTTCCACTCCTTCTCTCAGAGCCCATCAGCCTGGACTGATGGCAACAACCCTCGGTTGTGATCTCCAGCCAGCCCTGGCTTATTTCTGCTGTGCACAAGGAGCTGCTGCTTCAAGCTCCGCTTGGAGCAGGCAGATTGTTACCCAACCCTTCTCCATCTGTGTTGACATCTCTGGAGGAGTGGGTTACCTGCGCTCACGTATGGATCTGCCCCCACAGCTGGGTCTCCTCCTTCTCTCACTCTCCTCCTCAGCCACTTTGTTCTTTGTGGCTCAGAAAACAAAGCCTTTGGCAAGTGAAGGAGGTGCCTGCCCTTCCTGGGGGAGGGCCAGCTGGCCTGCATTTGATTCTGGCAGCGCCTCCCCATCCCTCCCCATTGTCCTGGCTGCTGTAGGAATGCCAGCCTTTTTGCGCTCTGTCCCCTGAACAAGTGTTGCTGCCTCTGGGGCCCAAAGAGGGGCTGGGGGTGCCCTTCTTTCCATCCACCCAGGCCCCGCTGGCTGGAGAGCCTCTCTCCACGTCTCCATGCACCTTCCCTCCGAGTTGGATCCACCCGTCCTGACTCCGGCAGCCGACACGCACAGCAAACCCTCTTGTAAGTACCAAGATTCCGGCGCCCCGGCTGACGTGTGAGTTGTATGGAGATTGTTTGGAAACAATGCAGAGAAGGGTTTTCACTCGGTTGCTTGTGCGCGTCTGAAAGCATCCAGCATGAATCAGAGTGCTTTGTGTGCGGCTTTTGTGCGCTCAGACAGAGCCCTGTGGGTTGTGTGCGGCTTTGCATGGTCCCTCCAAACGCCAGGGTCACACTGTCTGTAACACAGCAGTGTCTGTCACTCTGTCTCTTTATTAGAGCTTGTTGCATGATCATTTTAGTGGGCATAATTTAACTGCAGCTAGAAGTTGTGGCTGGGATTGCATGTCTCCAGACCAGTTGGGTGTACCTACAGGACAGGTGATACCTCTCCATCTGCCTGGATTTCTGTTAAAGGCTGTGGACAGCACAAGAGAGGGCCGCTTGCCTCCACTGCTCTGAGTTTTGCTGGGCTCCTGTCCTGTGAGCGACTGAGACCTGTTCTCAGTGCCAAGAGATGGATCTGATCTTAGATGTGACAGCAGAAATCCAGAGCATGAGAAATCAGCAGATGTCATTACCTCACACTTCTTCCCAGAATATTCAGAACAGTGACCTGCTGGTATCTGGTTTTTGCTGTGCTCAGTTCCTGATGATGTACCAGATACAATGTCACAGATGATGGTTCTGAGGAAAAAAAAAATCAAGTCCTCTTCAGGCAAAAAATTATTAATGTTTCTTTTTGCTTAGCCTTTGAGTAAAGAAGGGTTTGTGGATGCTGGCCTGTGGGAAGCTGGGAAGGATCCTGATAGCTGGGACCTAAATGTGTGATTTTCCTATCTCAGACTGTTTGCCCCAGGTTGAGAGTTAATTTTGCTGAAAGGGTGCTGTGATTTCCTATGTGAACGTGCTTGGAGATTTGGAGAGTAGAGCTTAGCACCAAAGTGGAAAAAGAGGCGTTTGATGAGTCCTTGCTGTAGCGTACTTGCTATGACCAGAGATGCAGGTCGCTGTGCCATGATGCTTGTCTCTTGCTAGCAGCCCTGCGCAGGTCAGAACAGAACGTGGCTTTGCCCCCCAGAACCTCTGAGCAAATGTGGGTTTTGCTGTGGCTTATAATAAAGTCTCTGAATGAAGCTTAATGCACACTGTTCTCCCTCTGCACAGAGATTGGCTTTACTTTCCTGGGGATGGGCTGTGTGACATTCCCAAATACCAGCTGTTACCTGGTTGCTGGTACAGGTTCTCAAGCTGATGAGGGAAGATCCAAACAGCACAACCAAGAATGTATAGCGTACCTTCACGATGCTGTGAAACAGTTTTAGGGGAAGCCACTGTTGTCTGGCTTCAGCACTGTCTGACAGCAGCTGTGTCATCTCTTTCTCTCTGCTCTCTCTCCTTCCTCAGTTACGCTTGTAAAGTCGTGCCCCTGGACAGACATCGAGTCTGATTTGCTCTCCCATTTCAGGGTGTCCTTTTTCATGTGCAGCCTGAAGCGGCTGGGGGAATGAGCCTTGAGGTTTGAAAACTGATCCTCTGGCAGAGTTCGTGCAAGGTTAATGTGTGAAATCTCTCCCTTCTCCCTCTGCCAGGTTATTTTCTGCTGGAGAAGTCTTCTTGCAAGGTTAATAAGCCTCTAATGTTTACTTTCCCATCAAAAGGTATTCACATCTCAGAAAGTTTCTGCTTTGGAGTTTGAGATAGCCCTCTTGCACAAACAAGGAATTCTGACCATTTCAATCTGATCTGCTGCAGCTTACAGCTCCCCCATATTTCTGTCTTGCAAAATTAGTGCTTTGGAACCTGTTACGTTTGAGTTCTCCAGTAATTCACTGCTATGTGAACTGTCCTGTGTTTCATCAATGACTTTATTGCCAAATCACAGCAGTGCTCCCACCAGCTCTGTGGCAGTAGGTGAATGCCAAATATTAGTTAGCAGCTGCACTCGGTGCTCCCTTCTGGCTGCACAACACAGGTGTGGGACTGGTGCGTAAGTTTGTCCCTCAGTGTTACAGGACAGCGGTGTATTAATTAGGATTTCTCATGTGCTGAATCCAAGCACAACTTACAGTTCAGGTTGAGGAGTTCTTGTGTTGAAACGCTTTTGAGCTCCTGTCCCAGTGCCTCAGGCTCTGCTTTAGTGCAGTGTGAGGTCTGTGTGATGTTTGTGGCATGTGCAGGGGGGCAAAGCCTTGATCTCTTTGGGGCTCTTCACCCTCCTGCTGTGCTGGCCGAATCCTCTCCCTCGCTGGAGGGCACAGCAGGAAGAAGGGGCTGGGGGAGTCAGCCAGCGTGTAGCATCTCTTAGCATGTAAGGTGCTTGCCCCAAAACTGCCTTTCCTCATCCCAGGAGCACCAGCATATTCTGGTGCTGCAGTGTGTGCAGGGGGCCATAGCTGATGTGCAGAAAGCCTCTGCTGCCTTCATCCGTGACTGCTGGAGCATCTCTATGTAGATATTCCCTGTTGGCCTTGGCTGTTTGTGAGCATCAACTGGCAGTTGCCTGAAGGTTTGGGGCTCCCTTTCTCTGAGTCGGGTGGAATTGGATGTCCTGCAGGATCCAGCACTGGTAGCCAGTCCCTAATGGCAGGGAAGCAGCACTTCCTCCCAGCAGGTTTAGAGATTTCCCAGTAATATCTGATTCTAGCAGAGGTCTTTCCTCAGCTGACTCCAGCCTTGTGCATGTGTGCAAAACGTTGGGTTTGGGTACTTTTGGTTTATTTTTTTGTTTGTTTGCTTTATTGTTTTGGGTGGGTTTTTTTTCTCTTCTCTGATCTTGGGATAGGAGCTGTGAAGGGTGACAGATTTTCTTAATGTTTGTGTGCTGGCATCCATCTGGATGCTCGGATCCTCTTGGAGGCTGGAATTCCCTTTAGTCACAGAGTTAAATAGATCTGTTCAAGCAATCTGGACATGAAGCTCCCCTCAGTGTGCAGATGGGGCTGGAGCTCACAATGGCTCCATCTGCATATCAAAGCCCTGGGCATATGGACAGAGTTCTCCCCGGCACCCGCTGCTGTCCAGGCTCCTTTGGCAGGGAGCTCACATGCTCCCAGTACGTCTTAACATGCTCTTAAACTGGGGAGCTACCTCCAGCCTTGTCTGCTACCCTGAAGAAGGGAGCCCCAACAGATGCACTGGTTGTCTGGGTTCAGTTTCAGCTCCACGTCTCCCAAGGCACAAGTGCGCACAGTGCGGTGCAGAGATCCCAGCACATCACCGAGTAGTTCAGTGGAGTTTGGCTCAGCTTGTCACAGGGGAAAGGATGTGAACTGAAGACTCCAGAGAAAGCAGCCACACTCCCCCATCCAGGCCCAAGGACTCACTGGAGGTTTTGCAATCCCTGGCTGAGCGATGAGGACCTCATTAGAAGGGAGCCAGTGCAGAGCAGACTGGAGACAACCACCACCATCCAGTCTGTCCTTCCTGACCTGCGGTGTGCTATTACAGCTGGGTACTTATACAGCATAATGATGTGGCTGTCAGGACAGATGTAAAACCGAAGCATATGCAAAAAACCTCTGGAGGTGCCGTCAGTCTCTGAACCAAGGGATTTGTTGCTGTTGTGCAAGTTGCCAGCGTCGGTGACTCACACAGCTTGCTGTGGCTTGATCTTGAATCTGACTCGTAACGTGAGGCTCCTGGTGCTCTCCAAAGAGAGGAGTTCTCCCCTTCACTAAAAGAAGCCTGAAAACTGCTGCCCTTTTCTCCTCTTATAGGTGATGATCGTACATCCACAAATACACTCTCTCCTTCGTGCTTTCTCAGCCATCAGTGAATTACACTCAACATGTGTAACTTTTCAAGTCTTTAGATTGTTTCATAACTCTGTAGTGACTGGTTAGGCTGTCGCCAAAGGAAGGACCAGCCACCAGATTCTAGATCTCTGGGGCAGCTGGAGAGAAGGACAGTGGCCAGAGCAGAATTCAGGATGCAGTTTGAGTTTGCAATTGGTGAAGCATCAGAAAGCAGGGAGGATAATATTCACCAAGGCAGTGAAATGGCATCTGCTCTTATTCTGGTAAGAAAGGCTTATGAGCAGAATTTCATTGACAAAAAAAGCTTTGCAGTGAGCGCACAAAGCGGATGAAAGGATGGGCAGTGCCTCAAAAGAGAGAGGCTGGTTTTCAGCAGAGGCAAGCATTAAAGTTACTGATTTTTACTGGGAGCAAGCTCAGCCCCTGGTCCTCTGGACTCCTTAGAGAAAAATCAGCAGAGAATCTACCCAAGGGTGCAAAGCCATGAGGGACTGGAGCAAAAAGAAAGAGCTGAGGGAAGGCTGCACGTTGCTGTTGGGAGGTTTTCTGCAGCTGCAGAGCAGTGGAAGCTGCGGGGAGAGCAAATCTCAGATGCTTGTCCAGCTTCCTAGGGAGTGATATTATATATACACACACATACAAATATATACATGTGTGTTATATATACATACACGTCTGTCTGTATATAGTGAAACAGGCAGAGGCTGCTCTGTGGAAGCTCTGAATTGTACTGGAGCAGGGATTATTGAGGCTGGTTGTGATTCACCAGTTGTGTCAGCCTGTTCCTAATGGAGCCACCCTAGGTGTTGCTTGGCAGTCACAGCAGTTAGCGAGAAGAAGGGCAAACACGTGTCCTGCACGCCAGCTCCAGCACCAGGAGCCACGTTTGCCCTTTGGGTCCTCGTGCTGTCATCAGGAGAACAGAAATCATGTGCAGTCCTATTTTATCCAATTATATTCTCCTGTAATTAGACTCTCCTGGAGTTGTCAAGCCTGGCTGCCCAGAGGGGGAACGAAGGGATTTTTGAGCTGTGTTCGTGTTCACCCCAGAGTGCTGCTGCAAGAGGATTTCCAAGCACGTAGCTCTAATGAGCACCCTTTGATGGTGCTTGGGCTGCAGCGTGTCCACACCAGCCCTGACCAGCGTCACTTCCTTGATCCCTTGTTCTTCTTTCCTACCCAGCCGTGGGTATCTGTTCTCCTGTCGTACACTTAAATCCAAGGAGTTTGTGGTCTGCGCTTGTCTCTCATCCTTTGCCCTCCCACAGTGTTTGTACAGCATCTAGCACTTGGTAACATTCAGAAATGCAAATACAGGAATTAAAGTTTGTTTTCCTTAGCAGCTGATTTTAGGGGGACTGGTGATTTTAGCTGTTTCTCCTCCCTTGGAGAGAGGAGGGTAGTAAGCTATACTCAGAAATGGTTTAACTTCATTTCAAGAGGGCGAGTCCTTTCCAAAGTGTTTAAAGCTGAGTTTTCACCAGCTACATCCCACGTAGGACATGGTTTTGCTTAGTTTGGTTTCTGCTGCTAATGAATCCCAGGCAGGGCTTCAGATGTAGTTTGGAAAAGTCGAATGGTGCAGGGTGGGGAAAAGAGTGACAGTGAAGCACTGGGTAGAGAGGAGATCGCTCCTAACTTGGTGGCTTTGCTGAAATGTCTGTGTTCTGAAATTACATCGTTTCTTGTGCCTCCAAGTGCAGCTGCTTGCAGAGCCACAAGTTTTGCTAGAAGTGAGCAGGGGCTTTGGCTTTTAGGGATGTGGAAAAAGCAGTGCCATGTCTATGAGGGATCACTTGTTTTCTCCAAAGCTCTTGTGTGTTGGGTGCGTCTCTCTTTGAATTTTGCTTGAATTTGGGGTCGGTTGGGATGTTTTCTCTTCCTGTTTTTGCACTCAAAGAAAGGAGATCTGTCCTGCGCCCAGTCGGGGTGTTCTTTGCACACTTCAGTAGTTCTCGTGTGAAGCACAGCCCCTTCCCCCTCTGCCTTGTCTCTGGTTACCAGGGCTGCTCCATCTGGTATTTAGACGAGCAGCATTTGCTTGTGAATAGCCAGAGCCGAGATGATGCAGGGAAGCAGTGGCCCAGCCTCAGTCCAGCCATAGGGGATGGTAACACAGCACAGAGCTGGGTGCAGCCGGGATATGGACCCCTTCTGTATTGATGGGAAGGTAGGATAAGGTCTATTTTTAAGCGGTTAATTGCAATGTGCAGGTC
>NW_010184982.1:16735-20411 GCF_000695765.1 Mesitornis unicolor | reverse complement strand
TTTTCTCTGCTCCTTCCTTCATGGGTGCTATTAGGATCGGTGGGTGCGAGCCTGAGGAAAGCACGAAGCAGATCCAGTGGTGAGTGTACCCCTTTCTACTAGGGCTAGTTGGTCTGGGAGTAAGCAGAGAAACAGAATTGTCACTGCTTGCTGGCTGACAGCTCTTGTGAGAGTAAGGTTTTACTCTGGGCAATTTGCTTTCAGTATAGTTTGATGTAAAATGGCTTTTTAATTGTTTGTGGTCCTTCTGAACTGCCAGCACGCACAGCAGTCTGCAGCCACAGGTGCTAGTGCTGCGTGTGCAGCAGCCTGCGATGAGGGACACATCGGTGTTGGGAGCACAGGTCAGTTCTCAAAGCAGCCCAAAATGATGTTGGATTTTAGAGGGAATAAGCCCAAATGAGCATCTGTAATGAGGAGAACATCTGGGAGCAGACATTTTCCTGCAAGAGAGCAGCATTTACTTTGGGCTTGTGTTCTGGTAAGTGCGCTGTTGCGCTTTATTCTTGCGGTGCGAGTGTTGCAACTGGTGTCTTTGCTCTGCAGAGTTCAGTGCATCAGTGCCTGTGTGGCACCATGTAGAACTATGAGAAGTGCCCGGATCAGTCCCTGCGGTGCTTTCACCTCTTCTGGGTACACCAGTTCAGTCTCCTTTGCTGCAAACCAACCTGAACTTGCTCTCCAAGCTCACAGCTGAAGGCACTTAGAGTGAACTCAGTGGTGGTGTGACAAGGTCTTGTTAAATGGGGAGTTGTGCCGTTGTTTCTTGCCACAAAGACGTGGGATTAGTTGTATCTCACTAACAAACAGCAGCATGGAGCACAGCTTGTGTATAGGAGTTACACGCAAGCTGGATCTGGGCTTGTTTGAATATATTGGTTTCTTTTTTGCTGTCCTTGGCAATGTTCCCAACTGTCGTGCTGCTTCCCTCGCTCTGTGTTATAGAAAGCAGAGAACTGGGGGGCTTGCAGTCCTGGGACATTGCAGAAGGACAGGCAACTTGGCCTGTCTTACTGCTGTGGTTCAGTCATCATACCCACCTATGCTCTTGTATGGTATTGCTGATCCCATCAAGATCAGTCTTGGCTTTTCACCACCCCTATCTCAGCTCCCCTGGATTCAGGAGGAAACCTTCTAGCAGCAGTCAGTTGTCCACCCAGGTCCATTTTTCTTCTACAGAAAGTTGAAGGGTTTGTGATCTGCATACACCACTCACCTCTGCCTATTGAGACACCCAGTTTCTTGTGCAACAAGAAAAATACAGTTATAGTCATTGTCTCCCTGCAGGAAGAGGTGAAGAAGAGAAGGTTTGGACAAAGGCAGCCCCCCTTGCAATTGCCCTTTCTGGCATATGTCTGTAGGTGCATGATGGTTGTTTCCTGTCTTGGTTCCCCAGAAGGTGTCTTGGAGATCACTGGACCTTGAGTCTGAGAGGAATCTAGTGACTTTGTGGTAGGTTTGGGCTGGGGAGGTATGATACGGTGAGGATCCAGGACCCCTGGAAATGTGCCCTGAGCCAGGGCTGAGCAGCTTCTCTTGGCCTGTGTTTGCAGGTGGCAATTCAGTGGTGCCAAAGACAACAGACTCCAGGAGCTTCTGTCCTTGGTGTGCTGCAAACCTTGCCCATGGTGAAGTGAGCAGGGACCAATGCAGGGTGATGGGCTTGAGGGTTGCACCATGCCCCAGTGAAGTCTCTGGCTCTTCCTTACAGCACAGCAGGTCCCCAGGAGCCCCTGCCTCCCCCAGGCAGCCTGGCAGGACCAACCTGTTGCTGACTCCCCACAAAGCTGCCGGCTAGGTGAGTCCTGTGTATGCAGGAAGCACGTTTGTCTTTAATCCTGTAATTGGGAGCTTCAGTAACGACTTGTCTGTAGAGATCAAAAGCTGAGGTACAGGCTCCTTCCTGCCTGGTTCCAGACATGGTTAGGAAGATTCAGCTTCCCTGCACACAAATGCCTCCTGTTACATACGAGCAGCTCTTGCAGCTTTACAGCGAAGCTGTAGGGCTTCCCAAAAGCCCCATGGCTGAAGAGCTGGCTTGGCTGAGCATGGTTTATCACCTTACGAGGACTGCAATACCCCTGCCTGCAAGAGGGTGTACCCCTCTGGGTGTCAGGGCACTTTGGCCCTTGAAGAGGGCTGCTAAATGTGCTAAAGAAGCTAAAAGGAGCAGTTGAAGCGGATGATGTGACTGGAGAATGCCTTGGTGGCCACTGAGTGTGTTCCCAAGCAAGCTGTAGGGTGTGTAGGGTGGCTCTCATTGTGCAGGGAACAAAGCTGAGCTGTTCGCTGGCCTGCGACAGGCACTGGGGATGGAAGAAATGCCATGGGGATGGAGAGTCGTTTCTGCGCAGCCCTTGGAGTCCTCGCCAAGAACAGACAGATACCATATGACGAGGCGAGGTGGTGGGGCTGCCTCCTTGTGTGGTTTGCAGCCTTGATTCTTCTTTGCTGTGGCCCCATGAGGATCTGCGGAGTTTCCTAGAAAGAAAAGAAACCTCTTTTCTCTCTTTTTCCCATCCACCAAGTGAGGTCCCCAGCCTCAGAGAAGACCTTCACAGAGCAGCTGTTTTCCCTACTGGCTGCTGTAAAGGCCAGGCTGGCCTGAAGACTGAGCCTCTCCTGCACGTTGCTCTCAGCACCCTTTTTCAGAGCCCTCCATGCTTTTTGAGCTCAGCTTTTCCCATCATTAAGCGAAAGGGAGCCAGCGTACAGCCTTTGGACAGGATCACCTATGGATCTCCATAGCCAGAATGGGGAGATATGTCCTTAGCCCACGCTAACGGCTGGCCCCTCCTTAGGGCAGAGCTGGAAGGGGCTGCTGTTGGTTTGTGTACAACTGGAGGGAGCAGCTCAAAAAACCACAGCAGAATAGGCCATCTGTCACTGCCGCGCAGATCTGCTGGGCTCTGCTTGCAGCGTTTCATCTCGCCTTGGTGTGCCTCTGCCTCCAGGGAATAAAAGACCCTCTGCATCATGGATAAATGCAGATTCTCACCAGGGTTTGGCGTGTCCTCTGCCTCTGCGCACCCCTCCTGGCCCCCAGCAGTGGGCAAGTGTAAAGTGTAAAGCCTGGCGAGAGAGAGAGAGAGAGGCAGATCAGGGGTCTGTTGCTGTGCTAGGCAGGGTGATGGGGGGAGAGGGGGCTGCTGCTCTTTTGATTATCCTGTGCTGCGGTTGTGTGGGGCTGTTTGAGCTGTGTTTCCCTGAGCAGCTGCTGGTGTTTCTGAAGCAGCCTCTTGCTCCGCATGAGTAATGGGGCTGGCTGCACGCACGCCCTGCAGCTGCAGCTCCAAAGAGCGACGTGGATGTCGCTGGGAACTCCTGTGGCATCCATCCCTGGAGTGACTCTGCTTGGTCTGCAGGCTCTACCCCATAATGTGCTGGCATTCAGTGCTTGTACAAACAGCAGAGCTTGGCTCTCATTGCCCTCCCCATCCAGGGGGTATGCACCACGTGAATGAGACACCCCCTGCCCTGCTTACCTCTGTCACCAACAGAGGGGAGCCTGACACCGGGTCTGTCTGACCACCACATCCCTGATAGGGATGCAGTATCTGCTCCATGTCTGCATAAAGCTTGGGTGGATTTTTTTGGTGTCTAAGGCTCTATTTTGCATAAAAATAAGTGCTTTAAGTTCTCAGAGTGAAGACTGTCACAGTAAGGCTGTTCAGCA
>NW_010184982.1:0-16704 GCF_000695765.1 Mesitornis unicolor | reverse complement strand
AGCAGGTAGAAAAACACACATTCTGCTGGCCTTGGGCAGTTGGTGGAATGTGCCAAGCGGGCCTGTCCTGGGTATTTTCCCTGCCTTGTGTATCTGATTTTAACAAAAAACTCTGCATTTTCACTGAGTAGTTTCCTGGCCTCACCTATGGCACCTGGTCACATCTTATTCACTCCATAGTTAAACCTTGTCATCACCCCTGCTTTATAGAGAAAGCAGTGGCTTATGAGCCTGACTAATTCAGATATTTGCCTTTCTTCTCATTTCTATCAATGACAGACAGGTCTTAGCCCATGGTGCTTCGTTAGCCCCTTTCCTGCCGTGGTGGCACGGCTGTCTTACCTTGCGTCTGCCACATTGGACCACATTTTGAACCACTCCTCTTGTTTGACTGATACAACAGAGCTGTTTTATCAAGGCCAGCGTATGCACCACTGCTAGAGTTAAACCCCATGAAACTGCTTCCAGCATTTTTGGACTATTAGGAACAAACTGCTGAGCTTGATGTTCCACTAACCAGCACAAGCATGTAGTGCATTGCAAGCAGGGCCAGGCAGGTAGGCAGGGTGCAGCACACCACGCTGGTGCCAGTGTGGAGAGTGCAGAAGCTGCAACTGGCCTTGCATGGTCTCAGATTCCTCCTGGCTGTAAGGATGGGTCAGAGCACTCAAGGTGATCCACACAGCCCAGCTCTGATCCAGCTCCAGGCCTCTGTGCTGTCAGCTCTGGGGAGATGACATGGGGAGAAGCACAGCAGTCCCATTCCCCACAGCTTACTGATGCCCTTTCGTCCTATGTGATAGTGGTGAGAAGAGCTGTGCGAAGGAGGTGGGCACGGTCCAGGTTTTACACCGAGCAGGACCATACTGAGGGGTGAATTCCTGCAGCCTTGGCTTCTTCCCCTGGGCCCCCCATGCCCAGAGACCAATGTGCCCAGCAGCATGAGTGCCCCAGAGTCACAGGGACCTGGCAGGGAGGTGGAGCTGTGGTAGAGTGGCCAGCGCAGCTGAAGCCCTGGGCATAAGGAGCCATTTGTTTTGCTGAATTGTTAAACACCATTGACAATAGCAGCACCACCCCCTCATACACACACACACTTGAGAGACTGTGGTGGCCACACACTGATCCTTTCTCTTGTTTTGTGCTCTTTAGACACCGAATTAGGGTTATTCTTCCCCAGATCCCTCTGACTGATTGTTGCCTTTCGTTCTTGCGTTCTGCAGGCATACGAGTGGGCCTTGGAAGGGATGCGACACCTTGCCTGCATCAGCATGGAGGACTGCAGCTCCGCCGAACACTGTGCAGGTGTCATCAAGTGCCTGGAGAGTTACAAGGGGCAGCACCCGGACATCAGCGATGCCCGGTTTCAGGAGATGAAGGAGCTGGCCTGCGAGCTGAAGAGTGACAAGGGACTCAAGCAGTGGAAATTTGCATGGTCCAAATGCCAGGAGACCAAGCTGGTTTTTGAAAAGAAACTCGAAGCAGCCTTGAGAACAAGGAGATCTCTGCTCTCTGACCGCAAACCATCCACGGGGGAGCAGCCCCGGGCCAGCAGTGATGCTGGCAGTCTGTCCCACCGAAGGCACTCCGAGGGGGCCGCCTCTGGGTCGCACTGGGACAGGACTTCCAGCACATCCCACTGCTACAGCAGACCCAACTGCTCTCCAGGATGGGCTAAGGAGAAAGCTCCCTCGCCTTCCCTGAGCTGCCCTGGCGATGTCAGTGCTGGGGAAGAATTTGCCAGTCAAGCTGCTCTCAGCCCTAGTCCTCACTTGAGCAGAGTTTCTTTTGCCAGTGGGGCTTCCAAGTCTCCAAAGCTGCCTGAAGAAAAGACAAACCTGGAGAGCATATTAGAAACCCTAGAGGTGAAACCATCTTGCACCTCCACCCCAGCCTCTGGAAAGCTGCCTCCCAGGAGGATGCTCCGAAAGGCCCAAAGCTTTGACCTCCCCTGTGGTGAGAGCCTGTGGTCAGGCTGCCAGAGGACGCTGAGCGAGCCGGCCAGATACGGCAACACCGGCGTCTTTATTAAGGGGCTGGAGGTGAGCAGTACTGAGCTGGTGGACAGGACTTTTGCGCTGCGGCAGTGCTGTGGACTGCCTGCCTGAGGGACAGGGGGGCTGCCTCTCCGCATCGGATGCCAAGAGCTGGGGCAGGTAAGTGACTGTGACACTCGGTGCTCCAGTTTCAGGATAGCGAGAAGGGAGCCAGCAGAGATGAGAAGAGCTGCGCAGTGGCAGTCACTTTGCAAGTGGGAACAGGGCAGATGGATGGAGAGGTAGAGCCTTTGTGGAGGAAGGCAGAGAAATGGGATCTTTTGCTCTTCCTACACAGCACAGCTCCTTTTTAAGAGGGGAAAGAGCAGTTCCCAGGCAGGAGAGGAAGTCTGAACATCACTGACATTAGAGGACAAGAGTTTGCAGAAACATAGCGCTCGGGGGTGAGCCAGTGGGACAGGTGCAAAGGGAGAGCAAAAGCATAGTGCATTGTTCTTCCCTGGTTTTCAGGGGTGGCTGTACCTAGACTGGGGCAGGGCACTTCCAGTACCCTGTGACAGCAGCTTCACGGGTGGAAGCGTGTTTGCATTTGCACGTTGGGGCTGGGATCTCAGTTTGGGTGACTTGCAGATGGTTTGTGTTCTTTTCTTCTCTTCCTTTGGCCTTGAGGCTCTCAACTGAACTTCTGCAACATACCTAGGATATGGAGAGCTGAGGGATGCGAGTTGTTCTTGAAAGGGGTTCACCAGGCAGGTCTTTCAGCTGCTCTCATTGGAAAAAGAATAAAAAAAATAGCGGTTGAGTTTTGAAACTAGCACTGGATGCAGGAGGACTATAGAGCTCCTTAATGAAGAGCCTCTGCTCTGGATGGCTTGGCTGGGGACAAGGAAATCCTCTGGAAGGGGCCTCTGATCATCCAGTATATGTCAGGAAGGCTCATGGCAGATGATGAACACCAGCAGATAAAAGTTAACTGCTTTGCATCTCAAGGTGAAGCAGCCCTCCTGTCCATGGGGGCTGAAGCAGTCCTGCTGCTCCATCTTCTGAACAGCCAGAGGAGTTGGCCTGGGGGAGCACTGAGAGGCCAGGAAGGCAGGCACATGTTGGAGTAGTTACGTTTGGTGCTGCACTGCCTCGCAGTGGAAACCTCGAGTACCTAGGAGTGATCCTTTCAGACTTATGGAGCAACCCATGCTAGAAATTGCTGTTTGCTAATGAAGTGATACAAGGCTTGTTTTCAGGGCTAACATTGCCTCCCACTGCATCCAGTCATCAGGCCAACGACTTCTCACAGAAGTTATTGTGACTTCTGCTGTCCCTGTTGTTTCAGGAGTGTGTTTCAGCCCGTTGTGTCCAGAGCAGGGGCTTGGTTGAGCCTGAGGGTTGTGCATCCTGCTGAGGTTGGGTAAGGACCACAGCCAACCTGAGGCTCACCCTTCCTGAACAGAAAAGCCGACAGTTCCTTAGGTCAGCCATGAATTTTGCCAATGCTCAGGGTCAGAACCACTGCAGACAGTTGCCAATCTGAGCTTGGATGGTGCTAAGGGATCATCTCATCTCTGTGTTGGGTCTCAGGAAGAGCTTTTCTTGGGACAGCGCAGCACTTTGCAGGTGCTATGACTGCTGCAGCCCCTTGCTGTCTCTCCTCAAGGCTGAGTGTTTCCTCTTGCAGCAAGCTGCGGCACATCATTGACGAGATGGTGACCACGGAGCGGGAATACGTGAGGTCACTTAGCTACATCATTGATAGCTACTTCCCCGAGATGGAGCGCCTCGACCTCCCCCAGGACCTGCGTGGGAAGCGCAGCGTCATTTTTGGGAACCTGGAGAAACTCTACGACTTCCATAGCCAGTACTTCCTGCGAGAGCTTGAGAGCTGCTGCAACCACCCGCTGCGGGTCAGCCACTGCTTCCTCCGACATGTAAGGCATCAGCATCTTCCCTTGGGGTCAGGCTCCTCTGGACACGTGTGTGGCTCCTATGCACAGCAGTGCCTATAGGTTTGGCTGCTCACCTGTGTGTTAGTGGGCTGTGGCTCTTTTGCAGTGAGGATTACCAGTGAGGCTGGGTTGGTTTGTCCCCTGCCGGCTCAAATGCTAGGTTTAACTAGGATGGCTCTGTGAGGCTAAGCCCAGGTAGCAGCAGGTGCTCTTTGCCTTTCCTGTTGTTCTTTGCTACCAAGAAACACTGCCAGGGAAGCAAAATGTGTGCTCCTTAAAGTCCATCTGCTTCTGGAGGGGCATCCCTTACCCTGTCTTCTGTCTGTGGGGTCAGTGCAGAAGGACTTTAATGAGCAGAGAGGTGAAGACCCACTGGTCTTGTTGAAAAGGGCTGCTAGGTCGAAGCATGGTGCGCCGATCTTAAGCTCAGCTCCTTCATGCATGTTTGCTGCTACGAGGTGAATGGTATCTGTTGAGGTATGTAGGGGGCAACAGGTAACAGAAAAGTGGATTAAGTCCTAGCTACTTGTAGGAGTAGGAAGACAAGAGCATTCCCTGGCTCTTAATGAACTTGAAGCAAAGCAGTTCCTGATGCCATAGGAAGCTCTGGTACAGCCTGGGAGGGGCAGAGGTACCAGAGTAACGAACTCGGGGCATGGCTGTCACTGTGTCCTGGGTGTGTGTGTTGGTCTCATGCGGGGATCTCTCTTGCAGAAAGACCAATTTGGGATGTATGCATTGTACAGCAAGAACAAGCCGAAGTCAGACTCGCTGCTGGCCAGCCATGGGAATACCTTCTTCAAGGTAAATTCCACTGCCTATGTCATGATTATTCTTGGTGTTTGGGTTGCTGATCTGTTTAAACAAGCCCGACTTTCCTCATGGTGTGCTCAGCACTACCTCTGCTTTCCTGGCATGGCTCTCTGCACAAGTGTATGTGGAGGCACAGGGGCAGAGATGCAGTGAGTGCTTTGGAAGGCAGCCCAGCACAGAGCAGCATTGGTCCTTGGGCCTTGCATTTCCCCACAAAGCAAACAGAGAACCCCAGTTAGGAAATCTGTGGGGCACTGGGCTCTCCACAGAAAGCTGCTGCCTTCACTTTCTGCTGCATTTCTCAGTTCAAACAGGTACAGCTTGGAGATAAGATGGACCTGGCCTCCTACCTGCTGAAACCCATCCAGCGGATGAGCAAATATGCCCTGCTCCTGAAGGACCTGATCAAGGAGTGCAGTGAGGCTCAAGAGCAGGAGCTGGGCTACCTCCGTGCGGCTGAGGAGATGGTGAAGTTTCAGCTTCGGCATGGAAATGACCTGCTGGCCATGGATGCCATCCGCGACTGTGACGTACGTTCCAGTGCCCTCCCTTTCTTCCCCTTCTCTGGACTTGGGGTCTTCAGATCGTATGGTGACCCTGCCCTCAAATTCCCACAGTAATCAGGGTGCTGTCTGCCAGTACAGCATAGTGGGACTCCTGAGGCACAGAGCAAGCACTCCTTGATCTGCTAGGACAGGCAGCTTGGATGCTGGTACTTGAGCTGGGTGAGCTGCTTGTCATAAACACGCTCCTAGGTACTTACTGGTGATGCGAGCCAGTCTGGCAGCCCTTGCAGATGATGTCCTGCAGGCTGCCTTGATCCCTTCCATCTCTTTTGAGCTGGTAATAAGAGGGTCAGGCAGTTTGTAAGAAGGAATTCAAACTGTTGTTGGGGGTAGGCTAAAATCAGTTAGGGTGGGACTTGAAGGAGAGACAAGCAAAGTGGAGGAGGAGAGAAACCACAGGGTTCAATGTGGAGGAAGAGAGATCTGGAGCAGGAAGAACTGAGACGGTGCCCTTCTGACCTGGATGTGCTCCTGGCAGTTTGGTAGGACCTCTTTCCTCTTCAGCTCCTGTCTTCCACCTAAGATGATGCTTTGGCTGCTGCCTCCAGTTGCCACCCCAGAGGTTTGTCACAGATCTTCACAGGGTGGCAGAAGAGGGACATCTGTGTGCCATGCCTTGGAAAGAGGTGGAGCTCTCTGAGCTCTGAGCCAGTTGTTTCAGCCTGATGAGGCCTCTAGCAGTGCCACACAACTCTGCTGCTCCAAGAGGCCTCCTAAGATGGCAGGTAGCTGCCACTTCTTCACTGCCTGGGCCGCAGCTATATGGGACCCCGCTCTCCTGGTCTGGGGCTGCTGGGACCTGATCCTGCTGGGGTCTTACCAGGATATTCCCTGTGTCCAGGTGAACCTGAAGGAGCAGGGGCAGCTGGTGCGGCAGGACGAGTTCACCATCTGGCTGGGCCGTAGGAAGTGCCAGCGACATGTCTTCCTCTTTGAGGACCTGATCCTGTTCAGCAAGCCCAAGAGGATCGAGGGTGGCTTTGATGTGTATATCTACAAGCGCTCCTTCAAGGTAAGGGCAGCCCTGCAGCTCCCTCTTGCACAGGAGGTATCCGTGGCTGGTTTCCCCATGGACACATGGCTCTGAAATGGGGAGCAGGAGCACTTTCCACAGAAGAACTGCTCATACTGTGCAGTGAAGCCAGAAGGGAATGCTTTACACATTAATGCCTTGGCCACCTTTGTGCTGCGGGATGTGGGGCCAGGGTCTTCTGAGGGTTGCAGAGTGCAAGGCAAAGGCAATGTGTGTGTGGCAGGGAGGTGGTGCTGACTCTGGATGAAGCACAGGGAATGGCCTGGGCTGTCTCTGCTCAGCTGTGTGCAGTTTGTACCTGGACCTGTTCAGAACCTGAGGCTCCTTCCTGTTGAGTCTGCCAAGCTGGGAGTAGCTCTGGTACAGGGTACAGACAGAGTTTACCTTTTCTGCTCCTGGTGGAGTCCCAGTTGATGCTTTGCTCTTCCTTTTCTGGCAGACTGCAGACATCGGTCTGACGGAGAACTCGGGAGACAGCGGCCTGCGCTTTGAGATCTGGTTCCGAAGGCGAAAGTCCAGTGACACCTACATCCTCCAGGCCAGCTCAGCTGAGACTAAGCAGGCCTGGACCAGTGACATTGCCAAGATCCTGTGGCAGCAGGCAGCCCGCAATAAAGGTGTGATTCCTTCCCGGGGCGTCTGTGCCGCTAAAGGTGCGGGAGCCCTGTTCGGCTCATGCTGTTCTGAGTAGGTTTGGAGCCTGTTACCAGGCAGCTCTGTGCAGCAGCAGCTGTGTGCCAGCATGCAGCCTCAGGAGCATGCGCTGGGCTTGGCTGTCCCTTCCCTGCCCCTCAACCCCAAGGAACTTGACCTGTCCAAGCTCTGTGTGACTGTAGACACCCACCTGGACTCTCGGAGAAATGGGAGATGCTAGCACAGGATTTGCTGCCCTGTGAGCTTGGGCTGTGCTCCCAAAAGGCTCACTTCTCCCCACGGTCTAGGTCACTACTTAGGTGGCAGCTGTCTGGCCTGAGTTCCTCCTCTCCACCTCAGGCTTCCCGCTTGGCAGGACTCTAGTAGGTGGCATGGCGCTGAGCTACTTGGCCAGAGCAAGGCATGATTGCTTGTCTGTGGGAGCTTCTCAGGACCAGGGAGAAACGGGAGAACAGATCTCATCTCAGTACCTCAGGAGCAGCCTGGCCCAGGAGCGCTTTGGCTTGGGGCTGCATAGCAGCTGTGGGGTGGATCGGAGCAACTTCACGATGTGGCCGTGGGTCTCTTCCTCTCCAGAAATCCGTATGCAGGAGATGGTCTCCATGGGTGTGGGCAACAAGCCGTTCCTGGATATCAAACCCAGCGAGGCAGCTATCAATGACCGTGCTATTGATTATATCATGAAAGGCAGGGGTAAGTGCTAGCCATGCCTGCCCCCTTGCTCTACGTAAGCTGGGCAGAACTGGTGCTCAGAGTGTTTTTGGTCTGTTTTTCTGGCAGGCGCCAGGACCAGAGCATCAATTGCAGTGTCTCTTTTTGACCATTCTAACCCATACAAGAGGACCCAGGCGCAGCTCTCTGCTGGCAGCACCCCTGCTGCGTACAGCCCTTCGTCCTCCTCCTTGCTGGGACCCCTCAACCTCCACATGTACCTGGACCAGGCTCTGCTGCCAGGCGTCCTGGCCCCCACCCGCCCCTTTGATATCGGGACCTGCATCGAGGAAGATGAGCTGGAGCACGAGACGAGCAGCCAGCCATCACTGAGTACGTACGAGCCTGCCACTCCGTGAGGATGTGCGAGCCTATCCCCACACCTCACCCTGTGCTGTGTGGTCAGACCGGGCTCACTGGGCTTATGGTAGTCCCTGCCCCATAGCCAAACTGGGGCAAGAAGGGCCCTGCCCTTCCATGCCAGCTCTGTCTCAGCTTTCATGAGCTGTGTTAGCTCACACATAGGGATTAGTGAAGTGCCCACCGATCTGCAGCCATCCCAGCGCCAGGCTTGATGCCACACACTGGGGCTGCTGTGTCTTCGGAGATCAGTGCTGGTGTCTGCCCCTCTCACCAGCCTGACCCAGTGACCCTTTGGCTTACACTGTATCAATCTCCAGCAACATTTGCTACACTTCCTTGGGTTATTTTGTTGCCTAATGGCTTTAAGGAGGCCCAGGCAGGAGTGCGGTTTACCTGCGGGCTTTGTGGCCAATGCCTCTGCAAAAACATTATCAAGTGTCTGTAGCACAGGTACTGTAGGCCAAATTCGTGGCCATCAGAGTGACCTTCCTTTCTTCCTCCAGCAACAGAGAGCTCAGAATCATCACATTGCATGTCAGGCAGTGGCTCCAGTGGCTCCGACAGCGGCTGTGTCTCCAGCATCCCACAAGAAAGCTTCTGTGAAGACATGGGCTCACCGACCTACATGCCCCTAGGCTCACAACACAGCTCTGCCATGGAGGAGAAACCCAGGTTCACAAACAGCCAATATATTTCTGCAGTAAGTGCCAGCAGCCAAAATACTCTCTTCACTTTGCCTGTTCCTGCAACTGCCTCACCAGTTCAAGCCACTGCCTCTCATGGGGGGGCTGAAGGTGCTGCTTTCGGGCTAGGAGTCGCTGTGGGGAAGTGACTTTCCTCTTGCAGAGACTCCTACTCTGGGACAGGCGAGAACCCCTCTGCTGTGAGAGCCTCCCCTGCGGTGGCCAAGATCTCCAAGGAGATGTGCTGGGGAGGACCTGCAGTGCTGGAGGCTGCACACAGGAACTTTAATGCTGTCATGGGCTGGGGTACATACGTAACCTCCTGGGGCAAATGGAGCTCTGCTGCAGATGCTGCTAAGCTCCTTTTCTAGGAGGTTTGGGCCTTTTTTGGGAAGTGATGAGATGGAGAAGCAGGAGCCCATTGCTCTGAGATGTCAGTGTGTCCCCTCTTATGTTCCTGAGAGTTCTCAGCCGCTTCCCAGCCCACTAGATCGTGTCCTGATGCTGTTGTTCTCTAACCCTGTACTAATGCTGGCTTCTCTCCTCTGCAGAAAGCAGGCCAGGTCACCATAAGTCCCTCGACAATAGTGTGAGCCCCTCTGCACGTGTATTCCGCCTAAGGAAGTGGAGTTGTTGTAAGTAGCCCCTGAAAGGCATTTTCCAGCAGCTCTGAGTGCTGGGTAGGTTTGTCAGTAGCTCTGAGTCAGGAGAACCTCACCCTCTGCTTCTCAATGAGCAGTTTTCCACACGCATTCCTGACCAGTCTGTGAGGCTCTGATTCATCTGGTTAGAGAAGACCAGCTCCCACAGAGCCATCGCCTTGATCGGCTGCTCTGATGCCTCCCCGGTTTGAAGGAGCAGAAGCAAAACAAGCAAAATCACTTCCAGGTAGCAGAGGTTTGAGCCTGGCCTAGTCACCAGTGTTCAGATGAGCTGCTTTCCTCTGAATGCTGCCCAGCTGTCTAACCACTAATCTGTTTCCTGTGGCTGTTTGCCAAAATCCTGCTCTTCGTTAGTCCCTCTGAACTGCTTTGGGGAACCCGTGGTATTCTCCCCAAGCTGGATTTAGCCCACAGTCTCCTTTGAACCTCTGAAGGAAACTGCACATCGCCAGGCAGAGCAACCTGGTAGGTTGTGGTCAGGATGTCCTGAGGGAGCTGCCAGATGTTGCTCCTGCACTTCCCGATTGTCTGTGAGGAAATAACTGTTGAGCTGAGGAGGAGTCAGCCCTGGCAGTACTCACAGACAAACAGGGCTTCTCATGTGCAGGTGGCAGCCCTTGGAAAGCTGAGTCAGGCCCCACTCAAAGGAGCCTGCTTCTGGCTCAGCTTTTTCCTCTCTGTCCTTGGGACTCAGCCTCCCTTTTTGCAGGGAGCAGAGGGTACAAAGATGAGAGGGGCAGTATTAGGGCTTCAGTGGTCCAGGTGAAGGGTGGTAGGTGGCTCATAGGTTTGGCCAGGTGGGGGTGTTAAAAGTGTGAAGGCCTACAGCTTGTGATCTGCAGGTACAGGAGTTCATAACCAGCTAAACAGAACCTGCCAAGGTTAAAATTTAAGATTCAGAGCACCTTCTGGGAGTGAGGGGTGCCACAGATGAGACCTTTGAAGTGGCCATAGAGGCAGTGGGGTTTGCTGACCCCATGTAGTCTTCGGGGGAGTCCTGAGGTGCAGAGGCAGCCTTCCACGTGGGGGAAGAGCCATGCTTCTCCTGTGAGGCTCTCCCAGTAAAGTGCTCTTTCCCCACCAAAGCGCAGCTCTGACAAACAGTGATTTTTCAAGTATTTTGCAAAATCACTGCTGGCTGAGACAGAGGGGCCTGTGGGATCCTGCCAGCTCCCAGGAGTGCAGCTGGTCTAACCCATTGCACGGTGCTGTGTTCCAGGTTTGATTGCCATTTCAAACTCACTGAAGACCCCAGGCCTCTGACCAGCAGAAGGAGACAGTCTTCACCCAGCAAGATTTATTTTCTTTTTTTTCCACACATAATCAGGCTCTTTCAAACAGCCAAAACCTGACCTCTGCCTGGGGAAGACCCAGCAAGGTTTCTGTCAACTACACGCAATAGCTTTGGTGTTGGATGGGACCGTGGGCATTCAAAGCTTGTTAGCCCTGTATTTATAAGTAATAAGTAACACAGCAGTTTGGGAAAAAAAAAAAGTATTATTTTTAAAGCTATGAGCTGTACAGATTTTTGTTACAAGTGACTCTATTACTATTTGTTCTGTAAGCTGCACATTTTATAAAGTTTTTGGAAGGGCATGAAGAGAAACCGAGGTATTTAAGAAAAGTAGTGTAACTTTCTGTTTCAGGGTTATATTGACCTGGAGCTCAAGATTTAACGTCCTTCCTTATGTTCTAAATATGTCTATCATAGTGATAATTTATTTTCTTGGCTTAACACTTCTGTTTTAATAAAAGCAACTTCATTGTTACAGTGAATTGTTTCTTCAGATGATTCTTCCAGTGCCTCTGTGCTGAGCTTATCTCTGTCCTAACCACCTGCCAGCTCTTCCAGTCTCCCTGTGCCACTTCTGCACTAACCACCACCGGCTGAACCATGTCCAGGGGGAACATCCCCAGGGGAAGCCCTCCCTGGTGCCAGGGCAGAGCAGGGAGCTCAGAGAAGCTGTGACCAGGAGCGAGGACGAGGGAGCTGTTTGTCACAGGTCAGAAAGCACCAGTTGCCCGATTTCCTCGCTCTGGTTTAAGCCGCTTGCCCCACATAGCTGCTGTCCTAGTCTCTCCCCACCGGGGCAGGTTCCAGTCACCCACGATGCGAGTGACCAAGTTCAAGCTGCAGTGGCCAGGCTGTGCCCTGGGTTTTGAGGTGACAGGGACCGGTGCTTGCTTGACCTCTGACTCAGCTCTGCCCTGGGTGCTTCAGTCCACTGCAGTGGTCTGAGGAGCTGTGGGTGGCGGTGCCATCTGAGACCAACAGGTTTTGAGCATAATCGTTTGATTATAAAGCTGAACCTTAAATGGCTTTTGTTTGAAGTGGCACAGCGTAACTGGAGGTCAAACATGCCCCGTGTTCCACGGCTGTTGGTGAGTAACGTCAAAACTCACTGCGTGGCTGCAACACCCTCTCCATGCTCTTAGAGGAAATTAAAATTAGCAGTTTTGGAAACTGTGGTTACTTGCTGCCAAGCTCCTGTTTACTGCAGGTTTATGGAGCGTTGTAAATCAGTGGTAGCAGAGGAGTGGTGTCACGTTTAGCCAGAGGAAGAAGCTGGAGCAGTAATTTATGTACCTGCAGTTAAACCTCAGCCACCCGAGTTACCCTCAGCGTATGGACCATGCTCCTTCCAGTCTGGAAATTCCTGTGCTGTACATCAAAGACTTGTTATTTTTAATAAGCTGGATGGGTTTTAAACGTGTTTTTTTAGTCAGCAAAGAGAAGAGAGTTGGACAGCTTTGTACAAAATTGTGTGGGAAGTTACTATGTTAAAATAATTGCTGAGTTAATGCAAGATTTTTGAGCTCTCTCATGTCACAGGAGGGAGAGAATTTACTAATGCAACAAAAGGAACATAAAATTTCCTGAATTTCTCAGTTCCAGAGGTTTCTGCATTGCTGGAAAAACCTTTAGTAATGTTTACCTGACACTGTTTTTTCAGGGTTTGATGGACTTGTCTAATAAAGGTTATTTTCTTTATATGAATCCTGTTTGCATTGCGTCTTGATTTCAGCACGGGAAGCCGGGCTACAGGAGAGGGAGCAGGTGTGCACTGAGACAAGCAGTTTTCCCTGGGGCATTGAAATACCCTCTCAGAATATTTGGTGGGAGGTGGAAATTACGTTTTTCTGATCAGGTTGTCAAGGTGAAACCGATGGTGCCTTCCTCGAGTTCCCATAAATTGTGTGGTCAGGTCCCAGCAGAGGTTTTAAAAGGGGGATGGTGAAGTGCTGTGTCTGCACACCATGCCTAAAATAAAACATGAAGTAAGTGCTCTGGAACTCTGGTGATGATTCTTCCAGTTTTATTGGGTGTATAATATTATTAACCAATACATTAACAGAAAGAGGGGATTCTTTTCTTAATTTTGGCTGAATAAGGCCCCAGAGCAGGGACGAGCTTTTGCGTAATTGCTGCCCCAGTGTTTCTAATTCAGGGAATCTGCAGCCCCTGTCGGTAGTGAGATGATCGCTGGGTCATGGATGGAAAACTGCCCTGACGGTCCTGGCAGTGAGGGCCAGCAGCTGTACCCAGACTTGCAGCTTGGCTTGTGACAGCTCTGTCTTCTGTTAAATAAACCCTGCGTGTCCCTAAGAACGGTGTGAGAAATAAGACAGGAGGCAGCTGCTGCAGAGCTTCCTGACTGAACAGAGTCACTGCAGTTAGAAGAAGGCTGAGCTTTTGGTAACCAGCAGATGAGGGGCATGCCCTCACCTGCCACAAGGAACTAAAACATCTCAAAAAGTGGCCTGAATTGTTATTAATGGTCTGTGAACTTACATTTCCAAGGCAACGCTTGGGACTGATGGGGCAAAGTGCCTCTGGATCAGTGCACTGGGGCAGTGGCCGTGCTTCCACACAAACACCAGGGTAAAAGGAAAAAAAGCCCAGAGCACCATTAAATCACCCGGCAACTGCAGAGCAGCAGCAGCGCCCGCTCTTGCTCTTCACCTAACAGCACTAAAAGTCTCCCCGCTGCTTTGTGGGCAGCAGCACTTTAAACTGATGCTAAGACCATACATGGCATGGGCCAATTTGAGCTGTGAAATGCCCAACCCTAACTCGCTCTGCAAAAAAGACTGTTCCGGAAGAGTGACCCACTTTAAACAGAAAGCCAGGAGTGTTTGGGTGAAAACAGACTCGGCCGCACAGCATCACCTGCTGGCGATGGAGCAGCCCTGGGAACGCCTCTGCCCCTGTCAAACACCGGTTTTCAGAGGTACCAGCAGAGGGCGCAGGTGCAGTGTTTTACAGCCGAAGTAGCCACACTTGGCTGTCCCTGCCATATGGAAAAAAAGACCAAAAAAACCCCGAACTGGAGAGGGATGCGGTGATCTCTTCAATAAAAACATCTTCCTTTTTGCTGAAGGTGGGCACAGAGCGCCCTGATCTGTGGCGTGCCCTGCAGTACCAGTGTCTGACGTAGCAATCGCTAAGATAAAGGAATACGCACTGAAACGAAAACATCTCTCGGTCTCTAAATCCCAATAATTTCTGTTTAGAGAGAATAGTTTACTTCAGGACTACAAGAAAAAGTCGTAATTCTTTTGGATAGTATTTCTGTGAAAATCAGAACAATGACAACAACAAAAATCCCTGTGCTTGCTTCCTGTGCAGCCATCTAATAATAGAAAATAAACACATTCACTTTGCTTATATTCAGCTGGCAAAAACAATTTCCTGAGTCTTAGAAAGCTGAGACCGTTCCACCCGGTCTGCTTATGTTATTAGCCCTGAAAGTGCTTTCTTGGGAAGCCCAGGATTTATTATTTCCCTCAGGCACTTCAACTACTTCCCTTGGTACAAAACACCCAGTCTACACACAACGCTCTGATAATACCAGGTTTTCAGGGCAAAACCATTCTAATAATAATAATTACTAGAAGTACAGATTCCAGTCTGTAGGATGATGAATTCTGTCTAGGAAGGTTCATGTGAAGGCAATGCAAAGACCATTAATTACCCATAATTTTAGTAAAATCTGCAAATTTCACACCAGTTACGTCCTATATAAACTCTCACAGCCTGACACAGCATCTCACAGAATCACAGAATCCCAGAACGTTAGGGATTGGAAGGGACCTCCAAAGCTCATCCAGTCCAATCCCCCTGCCAGAGCAGGAACACCCAGATGAGGTTGCACAGGAAGGCGTCCAGGCGGGTTTTGAATGTCTGCAGAGAAGGAGACTCCACAACCTCTCTGGGCAGCCTGGGCCAGGGCTCTGTCACCCTCACTGAGAAGAAGTTTCTTCTCAAATTGAAGTGGAACCTCCTGTGTTCCAGTTTGTGTCCATTACCCCTTGTCCTATCACTGTTTGTCACCGAGAAGAGCCTGGCTCCATCCTCGTGACACTCACCCTTTAAATATTTATAACCATGAATGAGGTCTCCCCTCAGTCTCCTCTTCTGCAAACTGAAGAGCCCCAGCTCCCTCAGCCGCTCCTCAGAAGGGAGATGCTCCACTCCCTTGATCATCTTTGTAGCCCTACGCTGGACTCTCTCCAGCAGTTCCCTGTCCTTCTTGAACTGAGGGGCCCAGAACTGGACACAATATTCCAGATGTGGTCTCACCAGGGCAGGGTAGAGGGGGAGGAGAACCTGGAGGCTTCTGCTGCGCAGTCTGCACCTGGAGGTGGAAGAACAAAAGAAAAAGTGACACCCGCAATAACTGCAAGTGGTAATGATTTTGTTAGAGATACCAAGTTCATGTGATACCAGATTTTCCATCAAAATGTTGCAAATAATAATTATTTGAAATAGTGAAGTACTAGAGTGCAGTTCTGGGGTACTGCTTTAGGAAAAATCAAAATACACTTGCATTCAAAATAAATGGTTTTAAAAAAACAACAAACACAAACCATTTCTACTAACTGAAAGGGGCTTCAGATTGGAGAGTTGTGTTTCTGACAGCAGCCCAGGCATTTACAGAAGATACAGGCAAGGCACACTCCTAAAGAAATTATTAATAGCTCTACAGATAGTGATAGAAATAGATTCTGCTATCTCTAAGCACTGAACAAACTGGCACATGTTTGTCTGATGTGGACACTGTGATGGGAGCATCCATCTCCCACCACAGGAGGGAAAAATACTTCAAACAGGAGCCACTTCACCTTGATCTGGTGAGAGCTGCTGCTGGAAGGGTAAATGTCCCCTGCAGACAGACCCAGGGGACGTTGTGGGTGGAGTAAACTGGTAGTAAGGTCACAGCTACAACATAAGAAGCCAGGCTTGCAAATAAACTACAGGGAATGCAGTCAGGACCCTGCAAGCTGAAGTTTGGGCCAGTCACACGAGTTACAGCTCTGAAAAGCAGTTAAAATAGGTGCCTGGAGCAGTTGCCTCTGCCTCTCTCCAAATCGGCAGCGAAAGAGAAAACACATTGACTCAGTAAATGAGACACCCGAAAGAAACCCAGCAGGACAGGGCTGTGAGAGATAAAGAAGGGATCTACAGGGAACTGCACCTCAGCTTGGTTTTATTTCTTCAGTTACTGCTGAAAATAGCAATGAAAACACCAGTGGGTTTTTTTCTGGTAGCTTGATAATTAAATCTTCCTCGTGAGTTTACTGCTTCGCTTTAGAGCTCACATTACGAACGAACAAACCAAAACCCCAACAAATTCTGATTTCGGAAGCGATTTCACAGAGATCCTCAATTGCACACCTGGTGGTCAGAACCCATTTAGATTCACTCTTCAGCCGCAAACAGGGCACTGTGCCCTTTGAGCAGAAAGCGGGGAGCATTGTGGAGAGGCTCAGGTTTAATCCCCTCAGCAGGAGTTGCTTCATCACCCACTTCACCTGCACACGAGCGCTCTGTGCCAGCCCAGGACCCCACAGCTTCCAAAGAAGCAGCCCTGCAGGGACAGGGACAGGGACAGGGACAGGGACAGGGACAGGGACAGGACTGAGCCCCCACAGCCCCGGGGAATGGGCAAGGCCACAATTTATTTTCAAAGCCAATTAATGCAGTGGTAACGTGATGGGGTTTGTTCATGAGGTGCTGGTGTGTTGGTTCTTCAGGTAAAATAGCAAACAAGTGAGAAACAAGACACAAAGAATAAAAAAAGCCAAGGAAATCTGGAATATCAGAGCTCATTTCTTGACTAATCACTGTCAGCATGCAGGAATTTTAGTTGTTTTTTTAAATAATAATTTAAGGACGGCTTTAGGTGAAGATGTAGGAATGCTCATCAGTGTTTTTAAGATTTCTCTGGAGACAAGGTCAGCATAAAAAAAAAAGACCATCAACATGAATATATATATA